>NC_084778.1:6302500-6517500 GCF_028858725.1 Colius striatus | reverse complement strand
AAGAGGGATCCTCTTCCCAAACCTCACAGGTAAACTGTGTGTTCTTGGGAAGAAGGTTCCCATTCTATATATTTTTTTTAAACAGCAAAACAGAATTATTCACTGATGAAGCTAACTCAGCTTCCCTGAGCAGCACCCTGACACAGCAGAGAAGCCGGCTCCTCTCTCTGTGGGACTCTGCTCAGTGCAGCTGAACCTGCCATGAAGTTGCAGCAGATTGCTGCTGCCTGGCCCTCAGCCCACCTCTCACAGCACCTCAGAATTTCCCTAGTTCTGGCTGCATTCTGAAATGAAACATCCACCAAACCCCTGATCCCAAATGCCATCAAGTGCATCTCCCACCATCTCTCCTGCTGCTGTCCCCCATGCACAGATCGTCTCCTCTCAGAGGTAAGCGCTGCTTTCCCCCAAACAGACTTCAAGTTAACAGTGCTGTACATCAAGTGAGAAGCCACAGATGTGGGGCAGCAGCACCTTTTTATTTGTTCCAGGCCATATTTTCCTGCCCTGCCCCACAGAGGTGGAAAGGCTCAAAGGCTCCATTGCCTGGAGAATCCCTCTTGCTATAAGATCAACGCCACAAAAGCGGGGCCGGCGCATTCTAATCACTTCCCGCGCAGCGGGAGCTCATCTAGCTCATTAACTGAGCTGTGCTCATTGTTTTGCCCTTGCTTAAGCAGATACAATATTTCTACTGTATTTAATACAAACCCCATCTCAGCTGCTGTCTCCACACATACACGCACCGAGGGTCCCACTGACAAATTTGGATGACAGATTAGACTTTTTTTTTCCATTTTGAGAGATAAATATTTTGGCTATGAAAATGCTTCTCTTCCATCACTACTGCCAGAAAGGAAAAGGCCAAACCACCTCAAATCAAAAGCACGTGTGAGCCCAGGTCTGTCAGCGTGCTCTCAGCCAGCGTAACGCCACTGAAGTCAACGGAGCGGCAGTGGCTCAGGGGAGCTGGCTCACTGCGAGGCCTCCCCTGGGATGGACATGTCTCCCCTGGGATGGCCTGCTTCCCATGAGATGGACATGCTTCCCATGAGATGGACATGCTTCCCATGAGATGGACATGCTTCCCCTGGGATGGACGTGCTTCCCTGGCACCAAGTGTTCAGGAGAAACTCTGTGTAATAGTGTTTATGGTGGTGGGAGAGGCAGCTGTGTGCTCGTGTGCTCCACATCCACCAGTCAAGCAGGAGCCTGGCTGGGCTGAGGCTGTTCCCATGAGCCAGCTGCCTACCCACAGCCACAGCCCGCTGACCTCTCCCTTTCAGCTCTTTGTGCCTACCCTTCCTCTGCAGAAGGATATTCCCAGCAAAGTTTCACACACTGGCTTTGATTTTACTTTCTTTAAATTTCTAATCAAAAGGTGAACTTGAGGAGGATTTTTTTAACATTGCCATCCTTAAGAAAATGCTATTTCTAACTAACTTCTGTGATTTTTGGGGAGTGAGTTTTATACAGTTTGTTCATCTTGAGGAATCTCTTTACCTTCTATTCTTCCATCTCTGTCTGGTCTTCAAGATATGCTAATCAGTGTGTAAGTATATCCTTTCAAATAATTATCATACATTATACTCTACTCATCTCTGTATAATTTCCTCATATGCATAATCGTATTTGACTTCCTTATGAATGTAAAAACCATCTTACCTTGGGCAAGTTAATCTTCATTGATTGAATATCAAATTCATTTGAATGTGTTAGCAAAGCCTTCCCCCTCCCTCCTGAACAGGAGAAAACGGAAGAGAAATACACATTTTCTATCCTGGTGCTGAAGAATTTCTGTGTTTATTTGGCCATTATTTCCCATTTGGCTCTTTAAGTCCCTTTTTGCTGCCCCACTTCCTTTGTCCCCCTTTTTCTTTAAATAAGAATTAAAAGAGAGAAAACCCAAATAATAACAGTTCTTGTGGGTTTTCTCTCTGGATGCAAAACGCTTCTTTCACTTTGTGCTTCTGAGAAGAACTAAGCAACCACAGAACCTCAATAACAACAACTAACTTCAAAAGAGTAAAAAGCAAAGCCAAAAGTCCTTAAAACAAAATGCCACTCGGGAAACACCAGTGAGGGACATCAGCACAGAGCTCTCTGGCTGTGTTATAACAGGAGGTTGGTTTTGTGAATCCTATTTGAATGTCAGGGCAGGAACCGTGCAGGGAACTGCACTGCCCGCGTCAGATGGAGAAGGTGTCCTCCAAGCCCACTGCTCGGCTGCTGTCCCAAGTCCTAGGCTATGAAATGCTACCAGCTGAGTTTAAAAATTGTGAAAGTTCTCATATGCCTCAAAAAACCCAAAAAGTCAAAATAATGACAAAGCAAAAATTCATGAATTCCAATAGGATTCAAATCTCCCCCAGATTAGGCTTCTCGCTGGCCTCAGCTGGAGCAAACACCAGCAAATCTGCACTGGGGAAATGCCCTGGTGATATTTTCTTATCCAGCATTTAGGAAGCAAATGATATTACCAGTTAAAATCCAATGTTATCTATGGCAGAACCCTGTCAGGCTCCAGGGCTGGGAGAGCAGCCCAGCAGCTCTGTCATAGCCCCAGCCTGTCCTGCACCCCTCTGCTCGAGGCTTTGCCTTCGTGTTCAGCAGAGCAGGGAGTGGGTGCAGCCCCCACAGCCATGATGGCCTTCCCTTCAGCACTGTTCTCACAGAATCCCAGAGTGCTGAGGGTTGGAAGAGCTCTGCAGAGCTCATCCAGCCCAACCCCTTGCTAGGGCAGGTTCCCTTCAATCAGGGCACACAGGAACGTGTCCAGGCGAGTTTGGAGACCTCCCAAGAAAGAAACTCCACACTATCCCTGGGCAGCCTGGGCCAGGGCTCCCTCAGCCTCATGAGGTTCCTCTCTGCCCCTTTATACACTATAATCAGCAATAAGACGTGTGTTTCATTCCTCCCACATCTCTGATGAAGCAGCTTTGCACCCTTCTCCAGAGCCAGCGGGATGTCACTCTCAAGGCCACAGCCAAGCCGTGCTACAAGGGATGAGATCAGGCCCAGCCCAAGGCGACAACCCTGCAGTGCTGCCTGTGCAGATGGATTCCTGTGCAGAGTTCTCCTGGCTCTGACCAGAGACTCCCCTGAGCCCTCTGCCATGCCCCATGCCCGTTTTGGGTGGCTGTGTGTGGTACAGGGCTGTACAGCACATTGGACGTTTCTCTGTGGCCTCCAGACATCCGACAGCTCGGTTGGAGCTGCCGCTATGAGTGGGCTGACGGATGTCCGGAAATTCAGGCACGGGGCCAAAGCCCATGAATTCTGGCTGGGCAAAACTTCCAGGCTGGGAAACCTGGACATATGGGAGCTCCTGTCTGTGCCATCGCCAGCCCTGAGCCAGGAGGGTGGCAAGACCAGCATGGTCAGGACATCGCTGGACCGTCAGGGCTGTTGCTATTTTCAGCTCTGTTTGTACCAGGAGGGACACGTATATCCCATAGTGTAAAATGGATAAGCTGGTTTGGGGATTGCTGGAGAAGACATCAGTGCAGCACACAGGCAAGGATTATACTATGATTAATCAAGTTAATGTACTGTACATTGTTAACATTAACATTTTCAGAAGAGGCTTGTCCACTTTGCATGTGTGGGGTTTGATTCCTCTTGATTAGAATGGGCTGATTTCCTACAAAACATATAGAACAGTTTTTTTACTTCCCTTGACCCAGTGAGGTGTTCTGCCCTAAAAAGCTTTCTGCACAGCCCTTCAGACTCCTTCCCCAGGCTCAACCAGACTTTCTACAAAGTGAAGGCCTGACCCAGCAAAGCCCAAGTACAACACATGATGCTCCCTGCCTGGAGCAGTCCCATGGAAGCCAACGAAAAGCCTCAAGGCTCTACACTGCTGCAGGAGAGGCCCCGGGAAAATGGGGGACATCAGAGGGCAGGAAAGCATGACAGGCTGTGAGGTGAGAGATGGGAACAGCAGCTGATACATCTTTGGAGTATTTTCCTCCCCTCATACCAGTACTGAAGTTGGCCTCATGGTTTATGAAATGATCACTCCTTGCTAAATAGGTCACAGCACAGATGAAGCACTCCAAGTGCATTTTACAAGTATCAATGACCTTGAAGTAGGCAACACCACATCATCTCACCTCTGTACCACACCCCACACATGCTCAGAAACAATAAAGTTGGGTAGAGGGCTGGGGTGAGGTGCTCTCTCTGAAAACTCTTCCCCAAACTTCACCACCCCTGAGTGTATGTGCAAAGGGGCCGAATGGCCAGTCCAGTGGGGGTCTCCCGGGACGGTGACCATGGGCACTGGGGACAGGGAGCAGCTTTGCCACGTGGATCATCTATCAGGACCTGGACAACGCCTTTCAATGGGGATTTAATGATGATGAGCAGCAGACCCCTTCCTGGTTTTACGTCACCCCTGGGAGGCTGTGGAGAGACAGGCTTTCACGGCCGGCTTGCACTTTCCCTGACCCTTGAACCTCGGGGCCAGCACTTTTATGGGGATGAAGCGACACAGTTCCTGTAACCTGCCTCGGGGGCCCTGAAAAATTAGACTGAATCAAAGCAGAAAATGAGTTTTCATTTATCTTGTGATGATGCACGAGGTTACATGAAAGACAAATAGCTGCTTCTGACTCTTCCTTTATCATTGTCACTGCAATTAATAGGCTGTGGCCTTCGTTACTGTGTTAGTACTAAAGAGACCGCGGGCCCTGGGGGACGTTAACAGGAGAAAAGCAGTCCAATCTTCCCGAAGTTCTGCCATGTTACGATATGCTCTAACCTGTTTCTTTTGAAGTTGCCGTTGAAGTGCCGGTGACTCAGCGGCCGGGCAGAGCGTTGGCGCTGCCGCAGCTCGTCTGCCGCCTCCGTCAGCGGCCCCACCGGTCCCTCTGGCCGCGGCCGGGGAGGTGACGATGGACGGGCAATGGGGAGGGACGAGGGGCTGCGGGTGAGTGCTCCCTGAGGCCTGATGGCCTTCAGCAGCTCCCCCGTGCTGCGGTGGCTGTTCCCACATTGGGTGGTTGCCAGCTGGCATCTCAGCCAACGTGCGAGTTGGATGCACCCACCAAGTTCTTTTTTTGGGGCTGGCAGCCCTCCCCAAGGCAGGACTATTTGGAGCATGGGTGACATAAGCTGCCCTGGCAGTGCAGCCATCTCCCAGCCCACACTGATGGCTATTGCTTTCTAAGCCTGCTGCAGCCTGTGCCTTGCTCCTCCATCCCAGTGGCGGGGCCACCTTCACCCCATCCTTTCCTGAAGCCCTTTCCTCTCTGCTCACACCACCACCATGAGATACCCTCTTTCCTTCATTATACCACATCCTAGACATCAAATTCCCATCCCAGTAGAGTTAAGAAAGCAGTCAAAGTTATTCCCACCATCAGTTACACAGGACAGGGAGTCATCTGTCACCTGAAACATGCGCATCACCACAGATCTTTTCTCACCTCATAAAAGCAGATGAGCCGTGTGTGTGTTGTGCAGTGGCTTCGGCTCTGTGCCGAGAAGGATATTGGAGCTGAAAGGCAGCCTGGGGTACACTGCCAGGCCCACTCTCCTCACCAGCTTGGTGTTGCCAAGCCCTTGTGATTTACTGTGCCTGTTCACGCTGGCTGCCTGGTTTTCTGACTGTGTGGCTCCAAGTACCCAGAACCAGCTCAGATTTTCCCACTGCCCCTGTTCTTGGACCACCAAGGATGAGGATCTCAAAGGGATTCCATCTCTCCTGTCCCATCAACACCCCAAGGGATAGCATTGCCTCTCCCAAGGCTGCGGTGTCAGGGAGAAAGCTTCCCACCTCACTAAGTAACAGCAAAACGCAGGGGTAGAGACACAAAGTGATACCACAGAGCTGATACTGTGCTGGACCTGCTCACAAATGCCCACGACAGCGACAAGCCCATCCAGGGTATTGGAAATCCTCTGAGCAGCTCTCCCAGGACCTGCCTTCACACCTCATCTGAAGCGGAGCCGTTTTGGCTCTCCCCCACTGCTCCCTCCAGCTGCCAGACTGGGACCAGTGAGAACCTGCAATCCCACCTGGAGGGAGCTACAGAGCAGAAAAAGTCACTGGGGTTTGATGTGCAGCGCCAAACTGCTCCCCTGCCTTCAATTTGAGACCCCAACACATTTGAAGCTCTTTATACATATCTGAGACAAACTTGGCTGTATAATTAGAAGCTTAAGTAAATCTACCCCAAATGTTCAGAAGACTTTGTGGGCTCGTGCTTACATTAATTCAGGGGTTTCCTATTCAAAGCTAACTCTGCACTGCAACCTGGTTTTGACCTTTATCATTATTTCTTGGTGCTAGAGCACTTCTAAAGGCTTTGGTGTAGCCTATTCTTATGTGACTGCAGCACTATTCTCTTTAATTGGTGCTTTTTGAGGTTAATTGAAAAGGAATCCATGATTGGCAAATCAAAGTTAAGAGAATTTTGCAGAGATTAAAGTTGTCCTGAAACAATAGGGAGAAAAATGTTTGTCTGGGAAAATGAAATTGCTCTGCTGGTGATGCACATTGCCTGTCCTACAGGCCAGGTATCCCTACATCCTCAGCTCCTGGAACAACAAAATGAGGGGCCAGGCAGAGGCTGGTCCAGAGCAGGAAGGTGCTATGGGCATAAAGGCTCCTTTTCATCTAAATGCAGTTAACATGCTCAGAGTCATTTGGGATAAATGGGATACTTAAGGACACATGATGGCTAATCTCTGCTATGACATTTGTGGAAGAGGAGGAATAATTTAGACAGAGGGTATTGTACTGCTCAGGAGTTATCCCCTCTCTCCCACCATAAGTAGAACTAATTGCCAGGAGGATAGCTGGGCACACTGTTGGCACCTCCCAGTCAAGGGTCCCGAGACATTGCACCAGTGTTCTCCAGCTCCTCTACAGAATCATTACTGATGCTGTTTGGCAGACAGGGAACTGAGGCACAGAGTATTGCAATATAGCTTTGAGATGGTGCTACAGAGTCTCTGAGCTCCAAGTCCTGGTGCATTTGCAGGCGGGAGAGACAAAGTGGCAGGAAAAGCAGGATTGTAGCCAGGCAGCTGCTATACTGGCAGCGATACATGGGCACAGGGCAGGGGCAGACCCTGCTGCTCACCTGCCTTCTCAGACACAGCAAGGAGTATTTCTGGGCTTGTACAGCAGGGCTCAGTCAAGAATCACTTGTATTTCTAAACTTAATTAGAGACATTTTTTACACGTTCTTTTAGATGCAGATTCTAGGCTTTGCACCTCTCATCCTGTTGAGGCTCTTTAAAGCACCAATTTCTTGATCTGCACTTGAAAAACATCGCAAATTATCAGCAGAATCAAGAAAGCCAAAAGGTTTTCAGCTGATTTTCCACGGCCTTTGTTCAGCACAGACTTGGCAAAGCCCTGGTTTCACATACTACTGCTCCCTGAAGTCACTACTAGAAGAAAAGCATGAACAGACAAATACTCATTATACCAGTCCTTGCAGCATGGGTTTGGGGGAACCACGAGGTCGTCAAAGTGTGAAAGCATCACTCCTTCCCAAGTCCTGACCCTTCTGAACTCAACAGCAAAACTCCCTTTGGCTCCATGGAGCTGGGATTTCGCCCCTAGATGGCTCTAGGATATAAGTTGTTTCAGGCTATGCCGAAGGAGGATTTGCAAATCTCTGTTCCCTTTTTGTACCACAGCAGTACCTGAAGGTCTGGCTATTTACTCCAGATGCTGGGGGTAGTGGAGCTCTGTGTCCCAGAGCACTTGAGTAGCCTGTGCTGTGCACAGTGTGATGTCCCTTCACACAGCACAGAGCCCTGGCAGCCTGGCAAATGCTAGAGGCCATAGGAAAGACCCAGCAGTGGCCTTGCATTTGTAAACTGCTCTCCTGAACCCAAGACAAGATCTCCTTTGATTCCTGTGAAAGAACCTCCCAGCTCTGAGACCCTGCCAGTGCTGTATACAGCAGGGCTGGATCAGGAAACTGGCTCCTGGGATAAAGAGCAAATGCACCGATGAGCTTTGGAGAGACAGAAGATCTGTAAGGAAAAAGTGACAGATCCCAGGTGGGAAGAGAAAAAGAGGAAACTTAGGGAAAGAAGAAACGCAATAGAAATCCCTCTGCTGGTAATGAAAACACAAATGATTTGGCCAGGACACCCCTGCCCGCAGAGACACATTGCCCATTTCCGCCACAGAGATGAAAAGTTTAACCACCATTAATGGAGTGGTGGGGAAAGCGTTGCCATATACACTCCATCACATATTTATGATGCTTGAAAAAAGATCAATAGAAGCTATATGCAAGGGTCTATAAATTTAATGTAGCATGATCATTTAGTATCAGTTGTTTCTTAGATTAATAACACAGGGGCGGGCTGCAATCCTGAAACTTAATAAAGTAATGCTGACCTGTTAGGTACAACATGCCTTGAGTTGCTTTGCTAGGTGCTGCCTCAGGCAGTGAGAGGGACTCACTGGCCAGAGCCAGCAGCACCCAGCCCATGCTGAAACATCGCTGCCTGTCTCCAGGGGCTGTGCAGGGGCCAAGGACTGGCTCTTTGCATTGACCACAATATGTTATGGTTCAGTGGAAGGACCTTAAACTTACAGACAAGGACAAGGCAGTAAAAGATGAAGCACCTGAACCCCCCATTTCCAGATTACTAGACCCCAGGTGTGTGCTAGGGAGCAGTTAAATTTCATCATTACCCTTTCTTCTATGGTATTTTTTATAGTCCTTTTTACTACTGGCACTAAAGGTACCGGACGCATCCCAGGAGCTAAGAGGACATCACTCGTCAGCCTGACTGCACGCTGATATAAAAAATGACAAGTCCTGGCTTAATCTTTCTGATAACTGTGTTCTGCATGGCCCATCCATCTCCATGGAGGAGTTTTGGTGAAGCCGGAAGACAAGAACATCACAGCATTTAAGAATGAAAAATTAAGTGCCCTTTTTGAGCACAGCATGGAGCTTATTACCACAGAACTGTTCGCCTGCTACTCCTCAGGTTGTATGTATGTGCCTGCACTTGTTTGGAGCGAAGCTCCTGCTTTCAGCCTTTAATAGTTTGGCTGCAAACAGGAAAACAGAGAAAAGCAGACAGACTGACCGATAGATTCAAAAGACCTACAAACTCAGAGACTTCTAAGTTCACAGCAGGAAAATCCAGAGCTGCAGGGTCATGAGAAGCCTGCCTAGAGACTTCCAAACCACTGCTGAGGCTCTGTGTAGAATTTTGTGGAGACCTCAGGAGAGCATCACTGAAGGTTTCATTAGAGCTCCAGCTCCTGAATTCAGGGGAAAACAAGGAAGTCTGACAGTTCTAAAGCAGTGAGTGTGGAGGAAAGTTTCAAAAGCTGAGCCTCGATAGTTTAAAGCAAATGTACAAAATCCCTAAAATTATGATTTTTCTAGTACCTTTTGTTTTTTTCATTCTGCAAGTTGGCATTGCTGAGCTTTATCCTGACGAGTCAGTTAGACCCTGGGACCTGGGGCAGACTGCTGCACCCCACTCAGCTCCCATTCCCTTGAAGACTTCTAAAACCACAGATATCAGTGTATCACAGATTAAGCTCTTTCCATGAATCTTGTGCCTTCTCTGTTTGGCTGCAGTGCAGCATTGCCAAAGAGCAGGTGGAGATCTGCAGCCCCAGAGGCAGGACGGCATCCCTCTGCCCGGCTCCCTCCCTTTCCTCAGTCCATCCACAGATGTTGCAGCTTCATGTGAACTGGCAGCATAGCAAATTGTAATTTAATTAACTCTTAAGCATTCCTGTAATCCAGGCTGACAGGGCTCCCTCAGCCCTTTGGTTCAAGAGTCCTGTCTGCATTGTCTCTTTTGGCAGGCCAGGGGTATTGTTTGAGGAGCCAAAGTTGATTGAGTTGTCTTGGCGGGCCGACCTGAAGCCTCGATGCTGGAGCGCAGGCTCCCACCACCCTCCAGCTCCGCCTGGATGTCAGTATGCTCTGGCTTATAAAAGCCCAGCCTGGCTTGTTTTAAGCCTTTATTGTTCATTTTAAACCCTCGATTGAAAACTACTTTACCAATGGGAAAGGAGTCAGATAGATGGTCTTGTGGAAGGTCTCTATCCTGGCATGGGCAGGCACGGAGCTGCAGCAGCCACCTCCAGACAGCGAGGAAGGGGTTTGCAAAACCAGTTGCTAAATCCACAGCTTCTCTGTGCAGGCAACCAGACAAAAGGCAAGTCAGCCTTTGCAGAGAGATGGTTGCCTGATGCTGTTAGAGCTGTCCCCCTGCTCCAATCCCTTCCCCATGCGTTTCACCTCTGGTGTTGGTGCTCCACAGGGCAGAGCTGGGCTGAGGCTGAGTCCCTGATTTCCCTGAGCCTCAACCCTGACCCAGGCACAGTAAGGCCAGGACACTGGCTCTTGGCACAGGGCTTTGCAAGGTGAGCACACCAGCAATGAGCTGCTCACACTGCAGTGCAGACACCACGAAGAAACCAAGATAAGCTCTTGGCCTCACTGGCATGTAGGTCAGCGTGCCAGAAACCGACATCTCCGCAGCTCATTTCAGGCACCTAATCTGGAATTGTCCTCCTGGGTCATCTGAAATGGCTCTTTGCATCCTTCTCCTCTGGCTCTGAGGTGTCCCCTCGAGCAAGACAACTCTCACGGGCTTCCGTAGGGAGAAGGCAGCCAGCGTTAAAACAATAGACAAGGGAGAGGTGGAAAGTTTCCATTGAAACCTACTTTTTGTGGAAAATTGGGTTTCCAACAAAATGAAAGCAAGTGCTGCTTCTTTTCCTGCTGTTTTGATTTTTCATCAGAAAATTAGAGAGAAGAACACTGTCAAAGTTTCATTCCCAATTTTTTCCTTTCCAGCTTCTTTAAACCAAAAGGTATAAAAGATATTCTGAATCGCTCCAGAGTTTTACGTTTCAGCTTCCTAATACAAACCTAGGATTCTTTGTGGGGAATTCAGGCAACAAACAATGCCCCCTGGGCAATCCTGGGCTCCCTGCAGCCCTCTTGTCCAGAGCACTGACACTTTGCACTACTCATCCGTGCAGAGCCTTAGCAGCTATGTCCTTTTCCACAGGGTTTCTGTGGATTTTAGGTTTCCCAAGTCCCTTAGTCTTTCCACTGAAGCTATCTGCCACCATACATGTCCTGGATATCATCTCTGTTTCCTCTGTACTGTACCTCATCATGCAAGTAAGGCTCTTGGGGAACAATTTGTCCAGCACAAAGATGCTGGGCCACTATCACAGTGCCATGATAACTAACAACAGTACAGCTGGCACATATGGTCCCGATGGAGAAGCAGTTTTGTTCCTGCTATCTCCATCCTGCTATCCCAGCACACCAGCAGTAGTCTGAGCAGAAAGGGGTGCAGAGCTCAGTCTCGGCAGACACAAGTCACAGTGCTGCTATCAGCATCCATCTGGGGCAACTCTGGCACAGTGCATCTCCCACCCTGCTCGCCGCTGCAGCAGTGGCACTGATCACTGCACACACCTTTTCTGGGTGCTTTAGGCACCAGCAATGGAAATTGCTGAATAAATTCTGCCAATTAAAACACATGGTTTCCTCTGTTCTACCTGTCATTAAAGAAAGTTTCATTTAAGAAATGCATTAATCATTGGATCTCCAAAGCCCCATAAACCTGTGAACCTGTGAATCCTGCCTGGTGTATAATCTTCTAATCTCCTCCTCCTTAATCTGCTCACTATGGAAACCCCTGTCATTAGGAAACAAATGGCTTTGTGGGCTGCCTTATTATTTGCAAGGCAAGATGTAAAAGAGGGCAAAGCTGATCTGGGAGGACAGTATAAATTACTGTGGTGTTTACTTCAGTCATGTAAAAGAGCTGAACAGTGACTGGTAATAAAATAGCAATCCCGTTATCAGAGAAAAGTTTTAAAACCAGATTAAGGGGGATGCTGTTTGCTTTGTTATCGTGCCTGCCCTCTTCCTGCCAGGGTGTTTATCAGGTAAGTGACTTCAGGCAGAGATGTGTGTGTTCATGTACTATCAATTCCCGTGTTGTTTTGTGAGAGGTGAAGCCATAGGCTAATGAAAGTGTACCATGGAGCCTGTCGGCTTGCTGGCTGCTGGCACTGTGCAGCTCTCCTCCTGAGCTGCCCGGCTGGCACCAGCCTCAGCACTCCAATGCTTATGAGGAAGGTGACACAGCCTGTTCCCTGTCACTTGGGTGCTACCTCCCTGAATTACTAGCGATGGCTGCATCTAAACTGGGAACTGAGAAGTTCAGAGTTTGCATGAAGCCTTCACTAAATCATTTCTTTGTCCAAGCTGTCCTCTTCCATGCCTAGCACATGAAACACAATTGCCCCTGCCCAATTACCAGGTATTACTGCTTGCAGTTTGGTAGTGGTCCATAGGTCCTCACTGTTTCCCATCCAAGTGATGAGGTTTTCTTAATGAAAAGGTGTAGGAGTGGAAGAGGCAAAGGTCTGTTTTATTTCAGGGGGAGTGAAGATAGGTCAGTGCTAGCCTGGCACAGTGCAGCCCCCTTGGCACAGCTCAGGCTCCAGCTCTGCTGTTGTACCCCCTGGCTGTTGGTGTTTCACCTGCAAACTGCATTCAGGGGTAACAGCTGACTCTCTGAGATTGCATCCTCTCTGTGCTGCAGGCATGCACCCTGCATTTTCCTCCTCAGCTCCCTTTCCTGTGCTCTCTTTATCTTCTTAGCACGACCTGGGACTGTCCCTGTGCACCATGTGGCACAATGCTGAGGGTGGCAGAGCTGCCATCTGAGCTGGGATATTTGCACACTTACACAACACTGAGCAATACAGATTGGGCACTGTCCTGCTCAAACCCAACTAACAGCAATCAGAGTTGCAGGAGAGGTGACAACAGGAGAGCAACTGGACATAAAAGACAACCTGTTCCCTGACAATACATGCAGTGCTCTGCATTCAACATGTCTCATTCTTTTTTAATTCAGAGGACACACCAAGTCTGAACAACGAAATGTTTAAGTCCCTTTACGAAATCAAGATGGGATGCAGGAGGTGGCAGTGGAAAAAGCCTGGGTCTGGGTGCCTGTGAGGGAGCCGCTCTGGGTGAGAGGCAGCTGTGGCAGTGGGAGCTGGGCACCATGCAGGGGGGAATTGCTGAACAGCTGCTTTCTCCAGAGCCATTTCCAGCACTGACCTTCGGCTCAGGCAGCGTGGCATCCACTGCTGCTGAAACCTCATCCATCAGTGACCCCGAGGAGGAGCAGGAGACACAGGCAATAGGGAACCAGAGAAAAAAAGCAACATGAAATAAGGAGAGAATTAGGAAAGCAGGGACCCCAATTCTAAATATGCTGACGGTGCTGTGCTGTAATTAATAAGCACCAAACCTAACGGGGATTCGTATAGCGCAGGGAAGAGCACCTCATTAATCAAAGCCCAAGGTGTCAAGATGCCAAGCAGGAGGAGGACACAGGCAGGGAGTGGAATGGGCCTCTGGAGCGAGAGCCACGGCTGCAGCTTGCCCTCTGGATCAGGCAGGTACTAAACTAAACTAAAACCCCTTCAATATCACCTGCAAACCAAAAACCATGGAGAGTTTAAAGCATAAAGCTCTTAAGGATTCTAGTGGCTTTTTGATGCCTGTTAGAGACAAGGACAACACAAGTACTGTGCCTAACAGGATCTCATCTCTAAAAGAGTTCCCATAAACCACTGACAAGTCAGAGACCCATCATCCATATCAGAAGATGCCAGAGCCTGCAGATATCAATTCAACAACACCCAGGGAGTTATGGACAAGCCTCAAGCAACACTATGCACAGGTGACTTGCTAGAGGTCAGTGAACACAGGCGCTACAGAGTGGCTGGTGAGCCAGGCTCGCTGGTATGCTGGGCAACGAAAGGAAAGCAAAGCAAAGTTCATAGAACCATCACCCGAATTCATCTGTGCTTTCTCATTTCAGCCCAGCCACCCTCCTTTTCCCTCTCTTCAGGCAGCAAAGTCCTACTCCATCCTGCTATTTGAATTTCTCATTCCTCAGTGGGTGCGTTCTCACTAGCTGAGCTCATTTTGCTCATGTACCCACCTAGATCTCTTGGACTACTTCAATTTTTTGCCTTGTTTATCTGCTAACATGGTATAATTTAAAGAACAAAAAAGGACTATTCATTTTTTGAGAGAAGAGAAGAAAAGAGGCTTGCCAGCTATTTAGCTAAGCCTTCTTTGATAGAAAACTTTAGCAGGCAATCATCAGTAAACCCAGTATTTGCAAAATGGAAATAAATGAGAATCGTGTCTGGAAGCCCAACGCGCCCATCTCTGCGTGCTTTGTATTGCTTCTGCAGCAGCTGCCTCCAGACATGCTTATCCAAAGCTGAGCTGGTGAGCACTGGATGTGGCCTCCAGCTGCAGTCCTCGCCATTGCTTTACTGGGGAGCCCTGGCAAGGACATTTTGTCCTGAGCAGAATGAGGATAGTAGAAGGAATGACTTCTGTTTGAGATCCAGTAGTTTAAGGTGCCAGAGAAAACCTGTGCCCATCTACTCACAGCAGCACTACAGAAACTTTCCCCTATAAATGCAGATTCATAAAAACAAGAGCAGTAACAACAACAACATATTAATGCCTCTAGTTGCTTATTCACAGTCAATGGTTATGTTTTCCTTCAAGCAAGTCATTAAACTTGTTAGCTCCTGGTTAGACACTAATTTTCTTTTTCAAAGCAGCAGTGTGTTAGGAATTATGTTAATGAAGTATAAATCAAATCCATGCTTAAGTCAAAAGGCTGATGCCATCTAAACATATCCTATGTATCAACAGCAACACAATTTCATAGGTGTAATCCATCAACAGCCAACCTGGTCAGCTACTTCATTAAAGATAGATAATTAATGTCCAGTAATAATCTGCTGCCTTGATTTTGTTGTTCTTGGGCAAAAAAAAAGAAGGAGAAAGTCGACATTTTTAGGCAGTCTTAAATGGCATATTTTAAAGGAGGTAATTGTTGAACATTAATTTTCTATCAATCAGGAGTGCAGTTAGAGTTATTTATCTCTTCACCTGATCATGCTGAAAAGCTTGAAACAGGAGAGCAAACAGCAACAGGAGGCTGCTGGGAACAGAAGGCTGTTGATAACTGCAACAGAAAATGAGGAATTCCCAGGACAGTGGTGACACTACTCAGATATGAATGGTGCTTCCCACATAAAATATGGAGATAACCAAGCAACAAACAGCGCATTTCTTGTAACAGAGAGGAGTTATGTAGCAGGAACGTTATCTGTTTGAAGTAACCTCAATGATTTGGGGTATTTATTAGTACTTTTTATTGCCCCAGGACCTCTCTGGAGAAGATGGTTTGATCTGAGGTGCTTCCTCATTTGGTACAAGATATAAGAAAGACAGTTATCAGTGGGGACGGGGTTTTATCAACTGGATGGTGACACTTTGGCCCAGAAAAAAAAGGGAAAGAGAGAAAAGGGAAAAAAACCCTAAAAAAACGCCAAAGTTCTCATTTGACCTCTCTCCAGCATCCAAAAAATCTAATATACAAAAAGTGTCTCAGTTACACCACACTAACAATTATCACCCCTGTCTATAACCATGCCAGGCCTTCAGCCAAGAAATGTGCTGGCATATTCAGACCTGAGAAATCCCAGGGAACGCCAGCAAAGTGATGCTGGGGATGGACTTGGCTGAATTTGCAGCCCCCATTCACAGGGGCTTTTAAGGGGTTCTCCCTTAAAAGTATGAATAATAAAAGGAAAAAAATACAAGAGAGACAAAACTTGTGCTTAAAAGAATCACATGGGAATCAGAGGGCTGAATAGGCTCAGGGTAAATGGGCAAGGATGACTTCTTAAAGAATTTAAGTTCTAATTAAACAGAAGGGTAGAGGAGAGGCATTGGGATAAGTTTTGTTATCCTAACTCCTGTCTGTCCCACTGCTTTGGGAAAGCATCCTTCCCTCCTGCCTCCTCCTCATCATTATTATTTGTGCACAGCACACTGTACAGCATCTCATAACTCACCATGTTTATGATAAAGCAGAGCAGTTGTTTTTGGAGACAGGCACTTTGGTATTGAGCAGCCCCAGAGGCTATGCTGCGGTGTGCTCTCTCCACCATTCACTGGTTAACGTGCCAATTTTTCCTCCCCTTTCTCGCGTGTGCCTGAAGGAAATTTATTGCAGCAGGCGACTGCTATGGGCAAATACTAATAAAATGCTGTTTTGCTGCAATTTGTTTAATTGGCCACAGAAGAGAAGTCTTGCATGTTAGATCCAGCTTCTGACACCTCCTGCCCAGTCCACAGATGTTCTCACCATGAAGTGCTCACATCTCTGTGTTTATGGTAGAGAGAAAACAAACCCCCTACTATTAAATCTTTACTATTGCCACAGATCTGATTTGATTTAACGTGCATATTTACTGTGGCAGGCTGCTGGCAACCTCTCTGATTTGTTCAGTGAAAGGTACTACTCAACATACCTTCTCCCCTCCTCACCACCTTCCAGATCCTCGTTCCCATCCCAGTGAATGTGTCTCATCTGATGGGCAACAATGAGGCAAGGCAGAGACACGGCTCTGAAACATGGATAACCCTCGGAGACAGAACAAGCACACACAAGTTTCTGTTCTTTGCTTACCAATATGACTGCACTCTAGACAGGCTAATGTTCATGCACAAGGTAAGATTCCTCATGGTAAATACAGATTTTATGGCAACAAGTCAGAGATGAGGGTTAGGACTGGAGCCTTGTGTAATGCTGTCTGCTGCACAGACACAGAGGGGTCAGGGCAGTACTGGAAGGTTTATTGTCTCTGGCACTAGCAAGAATAACAAAAGTAGCACGTGAATGTGGCTTTGCTTTCTCACTGACATGGGCTGCAGAACAGGTCCTGAAGCAGCTGGTGAAGAGCTGGAGCTGCCCAACACTGGCTTTGCCCTGACTTGCTGCCTGGTATGGGGTGTGTTGTTTGCAACTTCTGCTTCTGGTTTGTAGGACTGTGGTTATCAAGAGAGGTCACAGGCAGCTCGATTTGTACTTATGTACTGCTTTGCAACCCCTAGTTTTCTATTTATGTAGGGCTTTGGGGTCCCTGCTTTCCCTTCCCAGGGCTGTCCATGGGAGAAGCAGAGGAGTGACTGCAGCCCCAGGTGATGGAGTCATTGTTTCAGAGCTTCCCATGAGAGCACCTCCAGGCTGTCTCTGGCAAGGGACAACAGCCTCCAGAGCATGATTGCAAAGCCAAGCCTGAGCAAGAGTCAGCTGCAAACTAGGAACTGTGCAAGTTCTCCAGTAAAGCAAGCTTGCAAGTTGCTGTCTCTCCTCCTGTCTGGGCTGACACAGAGGCACCCTTGCTGAGGGGAAGTGACAGGAGGGACCTCACAGAGCAAGAAGCATCAGCATGAAAGGCAAGAGCTGCCCAGGGTGAGCCCATAGGACTGGCAGACTCAGGGGAATTGCACCTGATACACCTCCAATCCTCAATACACAACACCTTCTCCTGCATAGATTATTTTCTTTACACACCAAGCTGTTATCTGAAGGCAGAGAATGCACACCATTATCCCCAGGTCTATCGGATCAGCTCCTCCATTCTTTTATCTTCTCTTATTGAGGAGATTAAAACACTGCTCTGCTCAGGGAAGCCCCCTGGAAGGCAGAGCTGCTGATTGCCACAGGAGTGAGAGGCTGTGCTAACTCTCACATGAATTCCTGTAATACAAATACGCAAATGGATCGTTTTAATGTGGGCAAATATGCAGGACACCTCCCGTGCTGGCTATGGCAGTCTCAAGCTACCAGCCACCACAGTTCTGTCCAACAGACAGCACCTTTTCCATGCAGTTTTTATCCAGGTAGGAATCTGTGAGAGAAAGTCTCACTGCCTAGCTGGTTTGCCCTCCTCACCCATGGCAGGGCCCATGCAAGGAGGCAGGGGTTGCTTTGAGCAGTGCCAGCACCACCGAGCCCTGCCATATAAAGCCATGGGGATGGCAGCTAGGCTGGCACGGGCCTGGCACAGGGCCATCCATGGCCAGGAAGGACCAGTGGGCTGGGGCTCTCTGCTCCTGCTGCTGTACAGACTGACAAACGGTCAAATGAGCCACCCTCCTGCCATCGCCTCGTGCTAGGGAAAGATTTCAAATGCCTGGCTGAACTCCTCCAAACTGCTTCAGTTTAAAAGTGGGGCAGAAAACATCACAAAAAAGAAACTTTTGGAAATTTCCTGACTCCAACGAGGCCAGAAGTACTGGGACAGCAGGTTTTTACTCGTGCTGCTCCCAACTCTGTCGCGCTGTCGTCTGCCAGTCTCACCCTGTCTCCCTGAGGTAGCTCTAAAAATGGGTTGAGTACACTTCTCGGCCCGAAGCAATATTTCACAGCTCTTCTTCCAATCTCTGGAGTTCACTTAATTTATACTTATTGTGTCTTGCTCCTCTCTACACTGCTTGTAGGAACCCCAGAGCTGTGATTCACTCCAAGGAATTAACAATGCACAGTGCTGCAGCAGCTGACGTTATTTTTGGTTTATTCTATGTCAATAGAGGCTGCTGGAAAGGCAGGTGGTTGGATGCAGGCGACCCTGCCTGCCGTGGGAGGGGGATGCCTGGGGAGCATCCTGGTAGAAGGGCTCCTTCCCAGGGAGCTGGGGCTGGGGGGTGCAGCCTGCTCCTCACAGACCTTCGTTTCTTGGCACCTGCACCCCAGGGCAGAGCTCCAGCAGAACTTCAGGCTGGGCACGGTGCCATGGTGACAGACGGCCCCAGGTGCAAGAGCCCAGAGCCGCGGCACTGCCTGGAGGCACTACCTTTGCAGGGCTTAGAAGACAATTTCCAGCCACAGACTCTCAAACACAAGCCCACCAGGAGCTGTGAGCAGAGCTGGGGCTGCACCACTGGTGCCTGAGAGCAGAATTCAATACATCTCCCAGAAGGAGAGAAGCCTGAGCATGGGGGTTTTCCTTGTGCCAGCAAGACTCCATAGAGCCCAATCCTCTGCTAAAGTCCTCTCTACTCACTTTTCATTGGAGGCCATACCCGCAAAGCAAAAACACAGCCCCTTCCCTGCTCCAGAGCCAACAGCATCAGCTTCCCACTTCACTAGAAACCACCACAGGTGTCCCAGATCCTGCTTGGAGGGGAGCTGCGAGGCCGGAGGCAGCCGAGGCTCTGCTGGAGACCCAAGCTGGTGCAGAGAGTAAATCCCAAGCCCTTGGCCACGCTGCCCAGCCCAGCATGTGGGAAAAGGCCTTGTCTTCTTTAACAGCACACATAATATCCTTTCCAAAGGTTTACTAAGGTTACTCGTGTATTAAATTAAGCTAAGCAATTTACAATGCAAATGCTACATAGATTACAAAGGGTAAATGAGTTGTATGTTGAAGGAGATAGGCTTTACCCAGACAAAAGTGGAACAGACCTGTGGCAAACTGCAATTAATGACCCGAACACATCTTCCAGAATGAAAAATTCATTGAGTCCTCTAAGGATATATAGCCCAAGCAGAAGAAATTATTCACCACCTTCTACATATCCAAAGTGTCACCAAGCCTATTTATCTAGCAAATAAAGTACTTCCCTTCAGCCTTAATATTTCTGCTACCCTATGGTCCAGAAGTTCTGAGATTTTTTTTTCTTTAAAGTAGATTTTACAAAGAAAGTGCAATTGTAGAAAACTGAGAGCTGGTCAGTTGCTGGGCAAAGGAAGATTGCAGTACAACAGGGGATGCAGGGTAACAGCAGTTGGTTTCACAGAATCTTAGAATGATGTGGGTTGGAAAGGACCTCTAGAGATCATCCAGCCCAACCCCCTGCGCTAAAGCAGGTTCACCTAGTGCTGGCTTTTCTGCAAACTCTCTGGGCAAGGAAAAAGCCCTGACAAATGAGTTTGTGCCAGCCTTTCCCATCCAGGTAAAAAAGAAAAAGACTTTGTCTTTAGTAAAATCAAAGTGAATAAAAGCAATAGGTTTCTTTTGGGCACATCAGGATGGATCCCTAAAATTTGAGACACCAGTACATGCTGGTCACTAGATAAAATCTAAACTGTGACATTGAAGGAGGCAATTCATAGTCTGACCACGTGCAAGGGGGAGATAAAACCTAACTGTCCCGTTGGAGGTGGCACTGTTTGTTTCATTAATGCATGTAAAGCACTTTTGTGGTCCCCAGGTGGGTTGGGAAGTGTTGTTATAAAACTGGGACTAAATATGAGATATTCTTCCCCTTGCCTGTAATGGGAATGAACAGAGCAACTGCTAAGCACACCCTCTATGGTTCAAGTGATTCAGTATTTCTTTATGTTTTACAACCCTATCACTTGTGAGGAAACAAAGAGAAAAACCAACTATGGATGCCACAATTCATTTTAAAGAAAAAAGTTTTCTTTGGCCATAAACATCAACTGTAAATTTTCCCTCTGGTTAGGTGTGAGCTGGGGAAGCTCTGGGGAGGGGGCAGGGGTGGCCACACACTGCAGCCCCAGGCACAGGGAGCAGACTGGGCACGTGTCCTGCTGCTGAGCACGCTGCCATCCTCATTTTCCTGTTCCTATGTCCTGCTGTGCCTCTAACCCCAAACACCCTGGGAGCCCCCTTTCAACAGCAAAGCCCTTCCTAGTGACCAGGTACTGGTGCTGGCCATGCAGATGGAGCTGCCAGCAGCAGTTTGCAGGTTCCAGCCGTCTCCTCTAACCCCAATTTCATTCCAGGGGTTAAGCTGGTACCAGCTCACCTCTGCCCATCACTCTGATGGAGGCAGAGCCTGTTGCAATTCATACATTATCAGTGTCTAGCAAGGCTGGCACCCAAATAATCTACAGGAGAGGGAATTAGGGGAGTTAAGGTGAGAAGCCCAGGGCTGGGAAGCAGCGTGCTGACAAATTGCTTCAGCTGCCACTTCCCCTCCAGTCAATGGGGGTATAAACAGGAGGGTACTGGGGAGCACTGCTGGGTGTGGGGGCTGCAGAGGCACGGCTGCAGCCAGCTCCCGGCTCGCAGGCGGCAGCAACCAGCGCTGCCCTTCTGCTACTGTTTGCTGAACAAACCCAGTTCTGTAACTCAGAGCTAACTGGTTAAGCAGCACTCATCATGCCTAATTTACAAAAGAAGGGGCATATTTCAAAATATTTATTCTGCCTTTCCCAGTTGGATTGGCATAAGCATGTGGAAATCTTCGAGGAATCAAACAACTGTTAATCACCTCAAGCTATTCCAGGCTGAGTTTGCTATGTAAGCTGCCGCCCTCTGTTTACACATAAGAAGCAATGACTCAAAGAATCCTATAGAGACTATTTTTTTTTCCTCCTTTTTAACGATAAGGTCTGGCCAAATGGCTTAAAGGGCCCAGCTATTTAGTATTGGAGCTGCACCTTCTCTCCTCCCTCTCTTCCCTGTAATATCTGCATTTGTATTCAGCTGGCGAGTGCTGGTGGGATGGGAAGGGGGAGGGAGAGGCTGTGGGTTTCGCAGCCCGCCCGCCCTGCCGTGCTGCCAGCCCGGTGCTGGCTCAGGGCTGGAGACACATGGGCACTCCCAACACTTCTGGGAGAACAAGGGCAGGGTTGGACTTTGCCAGTGGCCTGAGCAGCATCCTGGCAGCTCTGCAGAGCTGCCTGGGGTTAACAAACCGCGAGGCTACAGCAAAACTTCCCCCTAAAAGGCACCAGAAGTGGAATTTCAAGGCCCAGTTGCTGCTGAAGGAGGGAGTCCGGAGCAGCATCAGCATCTCAGCTGTGTGGTTCTGGCCTGCTTCCCTTTCTTGCTCTTGGGGCAGCCATCATCCACAGCCTCAGCACTCCTTGACCTCAGCATTCAGCCCAGCTCAGCTGACCCCAAACCTTCAGCTCCATGCCCAGAGATAAGCCTTTCCCCTCCTAGTGCCAGTCTCCTGTGCAGCCTACAGACAACAAACCAGCATCAACTACGTCCAGTGCTTTTTCAATTAAACCAGGTTCCAGCCTGTTCAAAATCAAAGGAAACCCAGTAGTGCCCCACTCTCCTTCTCTTTCATCCACCTGCCAGCAAACTGCTGCTACGAGCATGCGCCAGGGTCTCCTTCACACCATGGCACTGGTGCTGAATGCTGATGAGAAATTCTTGGTCCAACCCCAGGCACTCATTTTCAAGTAATTAACTTGGCACCACCACAGCACACAGCAGATCCGACTTTCCCAACCAGGAGATAACTGAATTAAAAGGCCAGGTGTGGGATTATTTATGGCCAAACTTGCTTCTTCCCCACTCCCAGTTTTAAGTCAGCAATGATAATTTTATCCAGACTCTTCGTCTCCCTCCCCAGCCTGGAGGTTGACACGTTTCTTTGTCAGGGAGCACAGCACGTGGGCAGCTGCAGTGGGAAGCAGTGCTGGGATGCTGGAGGAGACCTCTGAGCAAATCCCACACCTGAACTGGCCAGTCTCCCTGCTGGCAGGGCAGTTTAGGGGACAGCTGAGGGTACAGCTGTTATGCTCTACATAACATCATCTATTATCAATATATCTTACTCCTGAATCTGGGTGAAATTCCTGCCTCCCTCCAAAGTCACTGGAAGCTCAGCTGAAGTTGGAGTTCACTGCCACAAATCACCCCTGTTACTGTTCCCCTTCCTCCTCCCCAATAAACCCTTGCCTGGAGCTGCAGAGTGAGTAGGGGGAAAAGAAGACGGCACAGTGGGAAAGGAGGGTGGTGTGGTGGGGAAAAGCTGTGGGACAGAGATCCAGGACCTCCCACCCACTGGGCAGCATCCGTGAGAGCCGGCCAGCCGCTCCCTCCACCAGCCAGGCAAAGGTGCTGTGCTGCTGCTGCCCCTGGGGCTGTGCTGGCAAATTGTTCCCATCTGCAACACCTGGAGTTTTCTACGTCAAAACCCAAGCCTAAGCATATGGAACAATAAGAGGTGACAGACGTGGGTCTCCTGGTCCTGACCCACATCCCAGCACCAGCACTGCTCTCAGTGATGCTCCAGCAGTAATTTCTGAGAAACATGACTTGAGGTTATATTTTATACCAACAGTGGGACTTCTCACACCAAAACCTGCAGCCCTCAGTGCAAACACCCCTCTACAGGCCTGCCAGGGCTGGGAATGGGGACGGCCAAACAATTCCTCATGGTCAGTGGTGGGGGAAAGATCCCAAAGTCTCCCTTTGCTCAGCCACTGGCACTTCTGTCCTTGCTAACCAGCTGCTGGGTGTGGAGCTTTGGGGCAGAAATAGGGAAAGCTGCTCCCCAAAGGAGCACAGCTAGGCTGTGCTGGTGTCTGAGCAGAGCAGCCCATGGGGGCAGGAGCTGTGACAGGACAAAGCTGTCTCTGTGCGGAGAGGAGAGGAGAGGAGAGGAGAGGAGAGGAGAGGAGAGGAGAGGAGAGGAGAGGAGAGGAGAGGAGAGGAGAGGAGAGGAGAGGAGAGGAGAGGAGAGGAGAGGAGAGGAGAGGAGAGGAGAGGAGAGGAGAGGAGAGGAGAGGAGAGGAGAGGAGAGAGGCACAGCTCACCAGGCTCAGGGAGCAAGGCTACGGAGTGGTGACATATGAGGATAATGAGTGTTGACATATGAAGATACAGCCAAACTGAAAGCTACATCCTATTTAGCTTTTAATTTGGATGCTCATAGAGTGGATTCTGAAGCCCTGTTTCATCACTGCTCTTAAAATGGATCTGACTTGGAGGAAACAACCTGATGTGAAACTGCATTACTTATAAACTTCACTTGAATACCACCATCTGCACCCTTCAATATCCACCCTGCAAAATCCCATAGCAAGTTTGGACAGGTGAGCTGTGACCCAGAAAAGGATCCTGGCTCAGGAAACCTGCTTACTTTATCTATGGTAACCTGGAGTTCTGGCCCCAAACTGTGCATTTGCCTTAGCTGCGTTGGTTGGGGCCAGACTTGGAAAACAGAGGTGTTTGCTGCTGAACATGCCAGAGCCCACCCCAGCACTCCTGCAAAAGCCACCTGGACCACAGCTGGGATGGAAAACCCATCTGCAGTCACACCTTCCCCCTCACAAACCCCCTTTGAGTCAGCAGTGATTCAGGAAGTTTCACAGCATCTCTCTGAGCAAAGGTACCAAGGCAGAGTGTGGCTGTCCCTGTCTCCCTCGGGACAGCCTGGGCCAGGAGATGCCTTGGTGCCCTCTGGTCTGCTTGGGTCAGTGTCTGGCCATGCTGCACAGCATCTCCCCTCCTGACTTGCCTTACTGAGCCTTCCCCCAGGTTTTCCTCTCCCACTTTCCTCCCTGCAAATCCCAGAACTGAACTGGTGAAGGGCAGCTAAAGGTTCACTCCCTGCAGCTCGTGCTAATCATGTCCCATGTTCCCCCCAGCAGAAACATCAATCAGAATAAAATCATAACAATGACGACAACAATCACGTTACTATTTTCATCTCTGCTTCTCCTTTCTTCTTTGAAAAAGTAATTCCTGACTCCCAGCATAGAAGAGGCCCCTGTGATCCCCGGGTAATGGCCTGCCCTCTATGCAGAGTGGAATAGAGTTAGAATGAACGCTCCAGAAACCCTGACAGCCCGTTTAACAAGGTGTCTAACATCCCATTTCCTCTGCACTTCCTCTCTCCTTAATCCTTTTATGCGAAACTCACTCAGGAGTAAGCACGTGTGAAATTGAGGACTCTCTAATACACATTGCTCGACACAGGCTCACTGAAATGGAGTGTCTCAGCCTTGTTCCGTCAAACAGTGCCAAGAGGAAGCCGACGTTAATCAAAGAGTCTTTTCCATGTGTCCAGGGCCTTGTGCACCCGCAGAGCAAATAAACAGCTTTCTGCTGCCACCGCTTCCCCAACACTTTCATCTTCTTAAAGCTCCGGATTCAACAGGGCAGTTCAGAGAGACAGAAGGGGTGAAAATGGAGAGATTCGAGGGGCACCAACAGCTCCTGCTTTGGCAGGGGTGCTGAAGGAGTTGTGGGGGTTTGATTTTGTAAGTACCATCTATGGGCAGCATGAAGCAGTCCCCCAGGCTGCTGAGCCCCAGAGCTGCAGCCGGTACTGGGTACACGCAGCTCCGGGAGGTGCCCAGAGCATCCCAGAGCAGGAGTGTGCGGGGCAGTAGCCCGCTTTGCAGGCAGGGACAAAGCATGCAGCTTTGAACGATAAGACAGAGCTTGAGCTCAGAGTAGCTCAGGTGTCCCAAAACTTGGACTGAACCCGCTTCAAGGAGTATTCCCACATTTCCCCTGATTTCTAAGTTTCAAGCAGCCCAGTTGCAAAGTTTACTGGGGGCAGTGCTGGGAAGAGTTTGCCAATCCTGCACGACTGCAGCTGGGGTCAGGCTGGCCCTGCTAGAGCCAAGGAAAGTGTATCCTAACGTTGGGATTTCCCCCAGAGCAGTCAGAGACGTGTAACAGTCAAGGCCAAGCTCCTGACAAGGGGCTCTGTGTGTTGCAAGACAGCTTGGCACAGATGTCCCCAGAATTATTTTTGCTAGTTTCAGAGGTTTGAGGTCTCCAAAACTATTGCTGTATATTGACTATAATTAGCCCTGTTCTGCACTGGAGAAATGCTCACAACTTTACTCAGGGACTTGGATTTTTCAGCAGAAAGCCTTTTCTTTTCTAGAGTAGGGAAAACAAATGCCAGAATGGAAACCCAAGGCCCTCCTGATAAATTCTCAGGGAATACTTCCACTAGTTTTGTGTATTTTTTAACCACAAGCCAGGTCCACCTAAGACTTGAACAATTCACTGTTCAACGCTGGGTTCAGCTTACAGCAAGGGGATAATATGCTGCAACTGCAGGCAGACAGACTTGATCCAATAGGTCTATTATCTCCTCCCGTTACTATGATCCTGTCCTAATTAGGATCTCACACAGACCAGATACACCAGAAGTCAATGACAACTTCATTTATCCAAGGGCTTCGGTCTAGGAAAGCTGTCTGGTGTTTTTAAGTCACCATCAAGTAGGTATTGATTTGGTGAAGTCAGGAAATGATACTTCATTTATGTGCTTTAGCCTGGAATTTGGGGTGTGGGTTATTGCTCACCGGGTGGCCCCAGGGTGTGAGGGCTGAGCTGGCTCTGCAGTCTGCAGGGTGAGCAGCTAAAATAATCAGTTTTCCTCTCACTCTGACAGATTTTCCGAGGGTTAAAATTCACAGTAAAGCAACAACCATTTGGATCAATAAGGGATGCAGGGGAATGATTTGCATCTGTGCTCTCAAACCTCCACTCTGAAGAGGAGCCTGGAAAGCACGTGATACGCGATATTTGGGTTGTATGGAAAGACAGAGAATCCCTCTAACTGCATGGTGGAATGCAGATTACAGACCTGGAGATGATGAGCAGTGCTAAACCCAAATACCCAACACACCCCCCCGTGAAGGAGCTTTCCGTATTAGCATGGCACCGTGTAAATGATCGCGTCCCTCCGGATTAGCCGGCGGAGAGCGGGCTGGGGCGGCAGGAGATAAGGCCTTTTTAATCTGCACACATAATCAGCTGAAGGGAAAATATAAAATGCTAATAACAAATTGGAATTCAATCTAAAAAGGACGCAGCAAACACCAGAACCATTTTCCCTTTCTCGCCTTTGGTAAAAAACAAAAGAGCAAGCCAGGTCCCCCCTCCCACCACCAGCCTCCAGCAGTTTCTTCTCCTTATTTCCCCCTCCAAAATGCTTCATTACAACACTTTAGGGGGTGAAATCTTCCCATAACTAGCTTGGCCCCCATTTTACCCTGCCCCATACATCCAACTTTACGTTTTAAATGGATCAGTTTACTTGTGACTAAATATAGAGTGGATCTCCGCAGCCCTCGCTAGGTGGAACACTATAAAAGGTAAGTGGTACAATACATCATCTTAAAAGGTGGCTTATCTGGAGAGGAGGTGTAGGAAATATTGTGCAAGGGACCGTCTGCATCTGAGGCGCAATTGGATTCCATTTTTCCTTTTGAAATAGGGAATGGCAAGTTTGCTGCTAATGCCTGAAAAATCACGTCAAAGCAGGCGGCCGGCAGCGAGGGACAGGCTCCCTCCGGACCAAGGGGAGGCTGTGCCAGCCGAGCCCAGCGCCCTCAGTGCACAGGTCAGATCATTCCTAATTGTCTCCACCTACCCAGCCCAGGGTCTCGTGGAAGATCCCAAACCCTTGTCGAGGTGCGGGAGCTGTCGCCAACCCTAGCGGCGAGGCAGCGCAGCCCCGCACTGAGGCCAGCACAACTCTTTTCCTTATTCAAACCAGTGTAATATAAAATGGAAAGGCAATTTTTCTTCCTAACTGTGTGGATCCCAGGGGCTGCGCCGGCACGGCCACATTGCTGAAGCAAGTCACATCCCTGGGCAGTGCGGGACGGAGCTGGGGAGGCTCCGCACAGAGCTGCGCCCGCAGGGCCCTGCAGCTGCTGCGACTGTTGGCCATGACCTTTGGAATAAGATGAGTGTTTTTGTGTTCACCCCTCAGCAGAGGGACTGGGCTGCCCTCTTGAACAGATTAATGCTTTAATGGTCAGAATCACCCACGATTTAAGCCTTACAAAACATCTGTGAGCAGAAATAAGAGAGACCACAGGCATTTAATGCAATTTCTGCCTACTCTCTCGCCACTTAAAGCAAACAAACCAGTAAGCAAATGGCCTTAACTCACATTCCGGCACAGCCACTATCCCAAACAGCCCCATTGCTGCATTCAGGTGACCAATGGTCCCTGATGAGCTGTGCTGCTGTTTGTCATTAGGTTCCAGAACTAACGTCCTGACCTGAGTGAGGGGGTAAAATGCAGCTGTAGTGCTTTTCTCATTCCCTCTGCTGAACCATAACGACTGTGCTGTACATCAGGAACCGGTCTTTTCACGTACTTCAGCAACACCCCCATGGCCCAGCTTCCACTGGGCAGGTGGTTACTCACAGACCGAGAAAAGCTCCTCCATAGCATTTAAGATTTGTTCTTCCACATCCCCAGAAAGTCAAGGCTCCGTGGCAGTTAAGAAAATCCAGCATCAACGCAGAGATTTGGGGTTAAGCCACGGGCTGCTGCAAGCCACGTAAGCCCCAGCGACAGTATATTTATTTCCTCCCCACGCCTTTGCTCAGACACTGTAAACAGGGCAGATTTCCTATTACAGACACGCACACAGACGGCCAAATCCTGTATATTGGGCAGGAAGATTATTGAACAAAAGTAAGTGATAAAAGCACGGGCCAAAAAGATGTGTTATAGTGTTTTCCTTTGAGGCAAAGACAAAGAAGACACTTTGCTGTTTGTTGTGCCAGAGAATCATCTCTGATTGTTTGTGTCACGGTGGCAGATAAGTGCAAAGGAGATAGATGTTCTGTCTCCGAGGCACAGTTCTCATCTGTATAGTATAAATTTATGCCTGCTGGTTGCAAGCCTCATGATTCAGAGCCAGTATATGACTGTGATCTGAGCAGAGGAAAGCCACTGCCTTTACTCCTGACGTTGATCTGCTTCATTCGCGGTGTCAGGCGGCCCCTGAGCAATGTCCCCTCGTGTTAGAGTCACCTGCTCCCTGCACACAGGGCTGTCCCAGGCCAGGGCTGGGCTGCTCCTGCCTCACTCAAGCTCATCCCCCCAGGCTCTGCCAAAGGCCTTGCTCATGGGCAAGGCACAGTTCCCTTCTCTTCTGGCAGCTAGGGATTTGTTACTCTTCCCCAAATCCAAAGCCTTTTCTTTGCACAAACAAAACATGTAGTCTGGAAAGAAGGAAGATGCCTTGGGAGGTGGCCAGCCCTGTGCTCTGCAAACCCTTTCCCCCTTCCTACAGCTCTTGGCCGGTGCATTTGGCCCATGAAACCTCTGTCATGACAGTGGGTACTTGAAAAGTAAAGGGTGATGGAGAGAGGTCAATAAACATCCAAAGAACATATTTCCTTAAGCAGAAGAATGAGACAGAGACATGCAGGAAACACTGTTGCAACACACATAAGCATAGGAAAGGTGCCCCACACAGGACTCTATTAGGATGTAAGGGCAAAAAATTGTCAGCAGCCCCAGAAAGAGGCAGGAGAGGGGCAGGTTGAAGGAGCCCTGTCCTCTGGAGAGCGGATAAAGGCATGTTCCAAAGACAAATTCTTTCAAAGTAACAGCATCGGTAAGACCTTCACCCATTCTCCCCATCTGAGGGAGGCTGCTGAGTGTGCTCCTTCTCACATGGAGGTTAGTCATGCCCTCAGGACTGAAGATGAAAGAATCTCTGGGCTCTGCTCCTGTCTCCCCTCCACAGCTGAGAGTTTGTTTATTTGGGTCTGTAAACAACCCCAATTTCCCCCAACTGCTGATTGCTTAATTTCATGCTTCTCTGAAACAAGACCAGTATCTTAGCTCATCTCCTTACCTCCCCTTCCTGCAGGCAATCACTCACGCATCCAGCCCCCTCCCCTGCTTCATCAGTTTGGAGCGGCCATCCAACAAGGGGATCCCGGAGGAAATGAGCTTTGCCCCATTACTGGACAATCTGGAAGGCTGAGGGAAATGAGGGCTAAGCCCAGAAGTTTAATTTCCCTTTGTGATGATCAAGGGACTTCATTATTTTTTTTTTCTTTTGGTACCTCTGAAGTGAGAGGGAATTTAGCCAGAGCCAAAGACAAATGAGAAAGTTCACTGGAGGCTCAGGATTTCACCACAAATCACTCTCACCAGGGAAGGTTTTATTGTAGGAGTTTCTGGGTTAACCCAACATGGGAGCAGAAAGCTCCCAATGCAGAGAGCCATGCTCGCTCTGCACAGAGGCAGCGGTTACCTGCCGCCTCCCGTGTCTGAAACTGGACCCAAATCTTTTCAGGATTCCCTGATATCCACATTCCTCCAGGAGTTTTACAAGTAGCAAACCTGCACTCCCTGTTTTGGGTCACTGTTACCAAAGCCTTTTAGCACAAGAGGAGCATCCCCTAGAAGGACGGCATCTAGCAGTTGCTTCACTACAAGATCTGGGCATAGATCTGAATCACGCTCTTCCAGTGGTGCTGGTAACGAGATCTGCAGGAAGCCCAGGAAATTCCTCAAGCCACAATATATAAAATGAGGCACACAGAAACCTATCCTTGCCAAGTCCCCACACAGAGCCCTTGGGAACTGAGAGCTATCTGGGTAATTAAGACCCTGAATTAGGGACCTGATAAACAGAGCCTTGCCACACGTTTCCTTTGTAAATCATTTAACCTGTTTAGACATCAGTTCCTCTAAACCTGCAAACCAGAGAGCAAACTTCATTTCCTTCCTGTAATACTGGAGTTGAAGATCTGTTCTCACACTTTATGTGGCTGAAAATCAAAACTCCATCACATGAACATTACAACAAACCCCTTATTTAGTGTAACCCCAATTACAGTTTTAATTTTCCCGACTATTCACTGAATTCACTTTCCAGCTCAGACAATCAGGAGTGGGCACCCCTCAGAAGTGGCTCAGACCTGAGCATGCTGGGGGTGCTGGTAAATCTGCACCAGAAACCCAGGAGAGCAGAGGTAAAGGAAATGACCAGCAAATCATCACTCCCTTGGATGCCAGGTGCAACTTCTTTGGGATCTTTGCACCTTTTACCCTGACACCAAGTTCCTCGGAAAGGAGGGGTTGGCTCCTGTGTCGCATACATTGTCTTGGAAGATTGATTTTCCACCTGTAAAAGTGATCTACATTCTCCCTCCTCTCCTGGATGCCTTAGTCAAAAGAGAAAATGGATCTTTTAAAGATACATGTATCCATCACTATTATTTACATTCTAATATGCGTACGCAGCTCTGCTCCAACAAGGGAAATGTAAATCAGATGGACATCGTTCCCTGAATGCCCTAAAGAGCTCCATTCCCCCCAAATTAGAATAGAAAATGCTCTTTTAAAATGCACCTTTAATATGTAAAAGCTGCTGCATCCTGACTCTAAATAAACCAAACTTGAGCTACATGCCAAATATCTTAGATAAAGGACAGGTAAGATGGTAGTATCTGGCCAAGGAATCGGTCCTAAACAGCTATTTATATTAATGCAAAGAAGGTACAATGTTCTTCCTCTTGATATATGCTGCAGTGGGATATAGTTTTGTCCCACTAGTGAGAATAAAAACGTACAGTTCATGATAGGCAAAGTCACATGTGTGAGATAAAAAGCTCCAACTATAATATATGTCTTCACCATGTATTCTCTTCAGGATTTTCTTTAGATCTTTGGATGACAACAAGAAAACACTTACTCAAGGTTAGACACTGCTCTCTGGGCTTTTTAATAACCATTCCCTATATCCTGGGGGATTGTGACTGTGAAATAAGGCAAACCCAACTTCAGCTTCTAGACTTGCAGAGCCAAGGCAGAATCCTTATGTTTGTGCTTTTGTTTCTGTTTCGCTGTGCACAGGAATGAACTATGTGCACGGACTGTGGGCTGAGAGGAGGCAGCAGTGATGAACAGCTCTGTGCTGCTGCCAGACAAGACAGTCCCTCAGTGAGAGCAGAGCCCTGGCAGGGGCAGGCAGCAGCTGCCCTGCTGAGCACACCTACCCCAAGGCCCAGTTTGCTGCCCTCTCTGCTAAGGAAGCAGGAGCCCATGCACCCCAGCCTGTCCTCGGCAGCTTTCCCAAGAGCAGGAGCAGGGCTGGGGCTGCCTGCACACCAGAGAGTCCCTGACTGGAGGGGAAGTCAACACCAGACTGTCAAATTTTAAAGACGACCATGAAAACTAGTAATTGCATTGCTCATCCCTGTTAAAAGATGCCCCACGCTCACAATAAGACAAAAGACTTGGTTTGAAAACTATTCCCCGCCATGTAGCCAGGCAAGGCTGCAACCGGGGCAGCGCGGCTGAGGGCTCGCACGTGCTGCTCGCCCAGCAAGGCTCCTCACAAAGCCCAGCCCTCTCCCAGCGGGCTCCCGAGGCCTCGGCGGTGTGAGAGCAGCTATCACTGAGCAGAGGAGATGGTATCTGCCCCGTGTCCCGCTCGGCAGAGCAGGCAGGGACCGTGTGCTCCCTTGCCATTGATACCATCTCCCCGATGGAAAGGAGGTGAGATAACACAAAGCGCATGTGCACTGCCCTCCTCTTCCTCCTCCTCCTTTTCCTCCCAGGCCCCACAGTACAGCTGGGCCAGCACCAGGGGCACCTTCACTGCTGGGACTGGGCTTTACGAGGCAGGATGGGATCAGGAGCCCTGTGGGTGTAGGCTGGGGCAGCCAGGCATGGCACTGCATCGTTCCCATCCATCCAGGGCTTTGTGCCATGTAAATCCCAAGGGTACATGGCACAGGCGTAAAGCCAGACTCCTAAAAATCTGTACTGAGGCCGTGGGACTGGTCCTTCAGTCTAGCTTTTGGGGTTTTTTTGCTCACTAACCCTTCATGTACACAGTCTTCCCTCTTTGTACAGTAAACTTGCAAAACCGAGCACCCACAGGGACACAGAAACATTTTGTCTCAGAAGGTGAGATTTGAGCACACAACATGGTGCAGCTCCCAAGCCAACGGACCAGAAACAAATCCCATCCCACCTATGGAGCAGGCAGCCACCATATGCTGCTGCCCCTCGTCTGGACTCCACACACGGCCTGGGGACTGGACTGCTGTCTCTGCCCCAGCGGGACATTGCAATCCCACAGGAGCCAGGATTCACTGAAATGCAAATGGATTTTAAACGGGGAGCCACTGAGGTATCTCTGCAGTTCAGGCATCCTTTAAGCAACACCTTGTTCTGAACTATTCTTCTATACCACACCACAAATGCTCCCCTCTTTTTTCTCTCTTGCTGCCAACTGATAAATCCTTGTCTACACCCTCTGTCCAGCAGCTGTTGCTTTACATCAGATGGCACAGTGTTATAACATGCTCGGCTTGCTATTTCTTCCAGCCCCAAAACAAAAGTTAATCAGGCAGTGAAGCAGTAGTGAAGATGAAGTATTCTGGGGATGGTTTTCCTTCTGGGTTGCTGCTTTTTGACACATCCCCTGGTCCAGAAATAACACGTTCTCCACTTTGCATTAAGAAAGACATTAGCAGTAGAGGTTTTGCTGCTGCCTAAAAGGAAGGGGAGCGCCTGGGTGTTGGAAGGACAGTTCAGGAGTCCTGGAGTGGGGGTGGTCACAGTCTCTGGTGAGATCCCAGCTGGAAGGACGATGCTCTCTGCTCTGTACCCGTGCTGTAGCTCTCTCCCCTGCAATTCTGAGCCCTGTGGCCCACTAAGTCTAACTTTCGGCCCTGGCTAACATGAAATGCATGAGACAGTCTCTGCCATGTAAGCTAGCCGTGTGATCAAGTGGTGCATGACAGCCTGCAACCCTCCCCGTGCTGGCCTAGCAGAGCAGCCAGAATTCGCCTCTTCTGCTACCGTCTCTCCTTGTTATTATCATCATGGCTAAACCTGCTTTGTAATTCAACAGCATTAATTGACTCAGATCATCAGTGCTTGGGGGAACAAGAAAGCATGGTGAGCAACACTTGGATAGCAACACCCACTCGGAGACTGACAGTGACGCTGGGATGCTGAGTGGTTACAGCAGGCTGGGCCCACAGCTGGGCACGAGTGGGAGCGTCCCACTGCTGGGCAGCTCAGCATCTCCTCCTACTGCCCAATAGATGGACACATTAAACCCCCCAAATCAGTCAAAAACCAGTCAGCTGGCTACATATATCCATCAGGATACAATCCTGCCATTAGAACACGTGTCTGGGTACTATCGCAGTGACCCATCAGCTGTAAATGACCCGGGATATTTTGGAAGGAAAAACAATTTGCTTCCACTATTTACTCCTTCCTCCTGTTCTTGACCCTGCGAGCGCACAAATGTTTTTCTGTGGCTCTGCTGTGAAAGAGACACTCTCATCAAGGAGGAGTAAATCACAATAACAGGGAAATAAACCTTCCCCCGAAATGATTCCCGTGTATTTATTTATTTCTCCAGCTTCGCACAAGTCTACATCAAAGTGCATAAATTGTGGCAGTGGCTGCTTGCTGATTAGCAGCCTGGACTCCAGGAGAGCATCTGCACTCCACTCCTCTCCCCTCTGCTCTGCTCTCTGAGCTGATGGGGCATCCGCGGGACGCACCGATGCCGTTTCCCTTTAAATCTAACTCAGGTAATGAAAACGCACAAGAAAATAGTGCGGGTCCATCTGGGAGCAGTAGAAAACAGTTAGATCTTCATAGAGCCATAAAGAAGTAAACAGTAGGCTGCTATGAAGATCTATGGGACCCCGCAGTGCCATTGTCTTCAAAAGGAATTAAAAACAAATTGCTGAGGGCCAGCACATAATTTAGAGACTCACGGCAATTTTATGACTTGCTAATGTTCCTAATTACATGCCCGTGAAAGGCTTAATTAATTGGGGGATGTAGCAAAAAGTGGAGCCTGTGTTTGTTATCATGGTTCCACTGCATTGATTTTAGTGCCTATGGAGAATTTAGGGCCTCTTTATTTGCACAAAGAAAATGCAAGTCTCTCGAAAAAATGCACATTAAGATCAACCCCTCGCTGCTATCTAATATACTTTCCTCTACTTAACCAAAGTGCTTGTAATCATATTTTGTAAATGTTGGTGCCGTTAATTGCATTGTGAGAGAAAATAGGTTCCGCTCGACTGGTCGTGGAGAATTTTATAAAGTTCTTTTCCTGCTCCCAATTCTGAGGGCTCTCGGAGAGAAACTCATCAGAAGTTGCTGCGGCGGGCAGGGAGCAGAGCTGCTCTGCTTCTCCCTGCGTGCTGGCTGGGTTGGCAAGCACTGGGGCATCTCCTACACTCAACCAGCTGGAAAAGCCTCTGAACCTACTCTCAAGCAGGGCAAAGTTTAACTCTCAGCCCCCTTCCAGCCCTTCCAACATTCTCTGTGTGTTCTGAGCTCAAGGTTTTGCTGTGATCTCCTAGAGGAAGCAACTTTTCATGACATAAAATATAGGATCATGCTGCAATCCTTCTTCCCTAAAATGCCTCTGGGATCAGAGCATGAAAGGTCCAAAGTGACCACCTTCAATGAGAAACAACTTAATACTGAAGAACATAAAATCACAAGAAAAAACGTGGTGCTGCAGAGCACGGAAGCACCCTGGAGCCTTGGAGCACTGGCACAACATGTCTGTGTTTCTCAAGGCCCTAACAGACAGTTACACTTATTCACATCACACACAAGAAAGGATTAAGGAGTTTAGATAACCCCTTGTCCCAGCTCACACCTCTCAAGGGGAAATCATGGGAGGACAAAGTCAACCACAGAGCATTGTAAAATAGTGGCTCAGGACAGAAAAGTGAGAGGGGAGGAGAGATGGAGCTGGCCTGTGATTGTTCTCAGGTGAGCAACACCCCCTTTTGCAGCATGTGTCTGGGCATGGAATGTCACACTGTGAGGGGAAGGTGCTATCAGGAGTGGTGGCCAGCGGGAGGGATGGGCAATCCACAGGCCCCAGGCCCGAGGGTGGGCTGCCCCTGCAGGGACTACCCCAGACCCAGTGCTGGCTCTGCCTGGCCATGCCACAGGGACTGAGCTGGAAGGACAACAACCATCTCACTGAGATGAAAAAGGTTAAAACCATAGTGTGGTTTGTTTTTTAGCAAAGGTTAAAAGCAGTATTTTAATCTACTAAACAATTAAGCTTTTTCCCTTCACCCCTTCTCTGCTGCTTAGGTGTTTTTCTCCCTTAAACACAGATGGGAACTTCCCACTCCTGACAGCCGTGGAGCTCGGAAAGCCAGAGCAGCCAGTCTTTATAAGGCCAGGTAGGCTCAGTAACAGCACAGCTAGGAACAGACAGTCAAAGCAACAGTCTCTGGATAAAGAAATCTTCCCAACAAGGCATCATTGTTTGCCTCTACTCTGCCCAGGAGGCCGAGGGCTCCTGTATCATCTGTTGTACCGGCACAGGCACGCAGCAGGCAGAGCGTGTGGCAGGGCGTGAGTCTGCAGGCACGAGCTGTGTGTAACGCACGCTGCTCCGAGAGGATTTATGAGCAGCAAGAAAGCATTTCACAAGGAGTGAAATGGGAACAGAGTGGGAACATTCGCTGGGGGAAACCCTGGGGTGGCACATGCCATCGAGGTACCTCTCCATGCCTCATCTCGAGCCTGGCCAGGGAAGCATTACCCTCTGGGCATCCCTGCAAGCCTTAGCCACACAGCTCTTTCCTGAGGAAAACAAGACAAATGCAGCTCCACATTTGTGTTAACTTATCTGAATCCAAATTTGAGACTGTGTTAAAAACCACAAACAGCCAAGATTTTTTTTTAAAAACATCTCACATTTTGATTGGAGTTAAAATCTCTCTGCAAAAGCAAAGGCAGTGGTGCCAGGCAGTGCAGTAAGACCTCAGCCTGGGCAACAGCTACTCTGGGCAAAACCAGGGAGAAGGGCTGTGTGAGAGCTGGGGGGGCAAATCAGCAGCAGCCACCCTGGCTCTCCTGGAGGCCAAGCAAAACGCAGGGAGGAAACAGCGAGAGACAGCCCCAGCTCTCGCAGCCTTACATGTTCTGCCAGGGAGGACGGTGTCAGTCAGACAGACACTTGAAACAGCAGGTTTCATTGGGACAACACTCTTTAACAGTCAATAACTAAATTGCCAGGGGTGCAGGATTGAAGTGATGGCCAGGAGGAGCCTGAGCAGCCCCCTTGCTGCTTTCCTCCCCTGTACACCTGCATTTCCTTGCAGCAACACTGCAACAAGGAGAAGGAAAGAAAAGGCAAAGCCAAGTTTGTCTGTTGCTCTTGAGAACAGGAGACGTCTCTCGAAATATAGTTGGCGCTTTGACGATAAGACCTTTGACAGAAACATGAATGACATGAATACTTTGATCTCTAGTCTCAGAAGCTTCAACAGCAATTATGAGTCAAGAGGGGTGAATCTGGGCAGCAGCTAAAGCAATGCCCTGGAGGGTGGTGATGCAGTAATTAGAGACAAAACCCAGAGCATCTCTGCCTGCACCATGCACACAAACCACAGAGGAGGTGGGCTGAGGAAAGCTTCATGAAAAAAACAACTCTTATTCTTCTGAGAGACATTAAACTGACAAGACTTTATACATTTCAAAGCAAAGATCTTCAAAGACAGGTAAAATGCTAATTCTGCTAATGTAGGTTTTTATGTATATGCTCTGAAAAGGTAAAGCAAATTAATCACCAGCTTTACCCCCTAATATATATCTGTGTTACAAATATATTACAGCATGTCAGATCTAAGGAGATATATCTGAACAGCGGTGGTTAAAAGAGCATTTCCCTTTTCATGCTCTAATACAGTTATTTTGATCTTTCAGTCTTCATATTTTTGTTCTCATCAAAGGAATGATGGTGCTAGAGATTAGGATGTTATTTATTTCCCTCTCACTGTCCTACCCATGTTAATCACTTCTAGTATCAACAGCTGCAGCGGCGGCAGCGCCGGGGCGAGGCCGAGCAGGCTGCCCGCAGCCTCCTCCTTGTGCCGCCCCGCTGCCCAGCCGGCACCACCATCCCTCAGGGTCACCTCCAAAACACCCTGACCTTCAAAAGCTGATGGGAATGCTGTGCAAAAGGAGGGCAGGGAGGGGATGGAGACGCCCGCAGAGCAGAGGGCCGGCATCAGGGAGGCACAGCCCCGTGCCCGGATCAGCCTTTTGCATCCCTGAGATGTTCATGGATACTGTGAGGGGAATGAAATGCTGACTGCATGGCAGCGTGGTGTTAGGCACGGCCAGAAATCCCTGCTCCACATTACACACAGCTTGAAGAGACCAGGGAAACTGAGAACACACAGAGGGAAGGAGGTACAGGAACAGGAGGTGATGACTCAGGAGGTGTTGCCCAGTCTCAGCACATCGCAGTCCAGTCCTGCCAGTTCCCTTCTGATCACAATAGGATGCCTATTACTGTTCACTTGAAAGTCCCTGCCCAAGGAGAGCTGACTCTTTGCTTTCTAGCTGTCTCCTGTGGGGCTCTCCTCCTCTACACTGACCAGGCCACTCTGGAGAATATGGCATTTAGGTGTTTCTGTCAGTCAGGACAGAGTCCTGCTTTCCTGGGTTCTTTTCAGACACTTCCCACTGAACTGACACATGGTTTCCATGGCACATTTGTGTTCAGCCAGACCTCACATCTCTAAGAGAAGCACATCCCAGGTTTAGGCATATGCCTCCACACTGTGTTACTGGCCTAGAAGTGTGCGCTGCCTCCAGACATGGCAGCCTGTTTTCCCCAGGTTCTCCATGCTGAGACACTGGGATTTAAGCTCCTACACCCAACAGACACAGGGCTCCAGGCTGGAGCCTGGTGAGACTCCTTACCCGAAATCAAACACCGCTGGGGCAGACAAAGGTGGGAAAGGGACACAGCAGAGAGCTCAGCTCCATGCACTGTCCCCACCAGGGAAGTTGCCCAGCCCAAATGCCTGTCCTACAGCCACACAGACCAGTGATGCTGATTCTGCTACATTCAATTCTACCTCAGTCAGGATGAGCAGAGCCCAGAATAGCTGACTTAAACTGAGAAGGGTTGGACTTTGCAAAAATCACCCGGGGTGCTCATGTGGGCAATAGCATATGTGTACTCTGGATGACACCTTGGCATGTGGGTAACAGCAGCATTAACCCTCCTACCCTACAGTCAGCATTAGTCATGCTGTGCCAGAGTCCTGGCTCCTCAAACAGCACACCATGCAGCACATCCAGTCATTTGGGCAGCCAGGTTTGAGTGGTGTCTGTTTACCCCTGGCTTTTAAGGCTGCCTCATCCCCAGAGGGTTTTGCTCTCAGGTCCATGCAGCACTTACCCCTGGAGTTTGGGCTGCCCTAGGCTAGTGCAGGCAGGCTGGGAGAGCCGCCTGCTTCTGGAGCCCTCTGCAGCAGGACAGTCACGTCAGCAGCTCCATCAAAACGCAGCTTTGAAACACCATATGAGATCCCAGAGTTTAAAGACCAAGTTAGATAGCTGTTGGCTACGTTTTCAGCCAACTCACTGAGCTGCATGGCTAGATGGTGAACTTGTTAAGGGCACAAGATGGTGACATGCAGGTATCTCGATAATTACTTGCAGAGATTAACTGAGCAGGTGCACTTCAGGCATAACTAATCCTTGAAAGACAAGGAGCAGGAAAAGACTGCAGGAGCTAATGTCTTTGAAATAGGTTAAACCAGTGACATTGCCCACCATCAGCATTGTGTTCCTTGCCTTTAAAATGCTGACACTTACAGGTTTGATGGTAACTAGACTGCATAGGGGCACCTTTGCTTTCACATCAGATCTGCTGACATGAACAAGAGTCGATTCAGATGGGCATCCAAACATTAAGGTCCTTCCCTATTTCCATAAAATGATTGGCAGGATGCCTACTGCTCGCGGCTGGTAGCACTGCTGATAAATGGCATCTTGATTAAAACTTTGGGCTGTTTTAAGGGGGGAAAAAAAAAAGCAGGCATACTCTTATTCTAATTCACTCAGCTTCTGACAGATGAGATGTCTCATCTCTAAAAATTAAGATCCTGGTATATTTGTTGTGTGTACATAGAGAAAATGGCATCCAGGGGCTGGGACAGAGTGTCCCCCCCTCTCCCATTCACCTCCATGCAGGAACCTGCCCCCACAGTGGGGCCTCTCCTCCTTCCTTGGCACTGAAAAGGTACATCTGGGTACTCAGCAGAAAGTACCTAAATTGTGGTAATGATTATCCTTAGGAAAAGAAAAAGGGTTTTTCCTTTCCAGGTCTTGAACTATTGAAGCTTTACAAGGAGTCCTGCGGGTAAAATCTAGCTGGAGCAGCTGAAATACAGGGTCATTTCTAAGACACAGAGACCCAATCCATGGAACCAATTCCTTCTTGCAACTTAAATGTTAACAAATGGGAGGAAAAGACAGTTCACGTGCTGATGATTCCCAGCTACTCCATCAGTATATCAATGCAGGTGAAAGAAGGCAAAAAAATTACTTTCAAGACCTAATAATATTATTATTCAGTTTTTGTAGCTTTTTAAAGCACTTAATTCTCAGTATTTTTCTAAACTTAGGTTTAAAAATGACTTCTAAAATGCATCTGAATGTTACAATGGGAACTTTTTCCCTTCAGAGATCAAATATCTCTTTCTCTCACATCTTTGTGTTTCAAACCATGCAAAAATCCCATGTGCTGGGAGGCCCTGCCAGGCTCCCTGGTGGTGCAGGCACTCTGAGCACATTGTGGACTCACATCTGCAGGTCAGGTAACACCTATAGCCATTTGTTACTTTCCTTCTAGAAAGATGCTATATCACCCTGTGTGTGCAAAAAGGAGCGAACCTGCACGGGGCAATGCCAGGGTGGGGAAACATCTTCCTGCTCATCAGCCAGCGATGCCATGTCAGCCCTCACCCACCACAGCCATGACATCTCACACACTTTGCAGGACACCAGAGTGACACAACTTGGAGCAAGAGCTCCATAAACACTGAAGAGGGATGGTCAAGATTTCTGGGGGATATCCCATTCTCCTGGATGTAAACAGGAGCTTGCTGTTAATATTCCTTAAGTAGCTTTGAAAATCTCAACAGTCTCAACAGAAGACTGACAGCATGTGATGGCCTCGCTCTGCCTCCACATATCACTGACTCCATGTTCTCACATATGTCATCCGATTACCTGTGGTGCACCAAAGGGTAAGATGGAGGGGTCCAGAAACATTCCCTGTCTGCCTGACAGTGACAGCCACAGACAAGGACAACCCAGCTACAACCAGCAAACCTTCCCAGAACAGTAGAGGTTGGAAGGGACCTTTAGAGATCATCCAGTCCAATCCCCTGCCAAAGCAGGTCAACCTAGGTCAGGTCACACAGGAATGTGTCCAGGTGGGTCTTGAAGACCTCCAAGGAAGGAGCCTCCACAACCTCCCTGGGCAATCTGGGCGAGGGCTCCCTCACCCTCACAGTAAAACAGGGGTTTTTTATGTTTAAATGCAACTTTTTGTGTTCCAGCTTCATCCCATCACCCCTTGTCCTGTCACTAGATACACAGTTTGCTGCTGCTCAGAACAGCCCGAGTCCATTCATTCGTTCCCTCCTTCCTCAATGCTGCCTGCAGATGTGCCGCCAGCTGTGGCAGCACCAGCACTGAGACTGAAGCAGCACATCTGAGCACAAGGAAGTGCTGTCCCAGCCAGGCGAGTGTCCCCACAGCACTGCCAGAGCCCAGCCTGGCCCCGCACAGCACTGGCTGCAACCACGGCTCAGAGACACAGATCAGCAGCAACACACCCAGATACAAGCACTGAGACCCTCCAGCATCGAGGCTGAGCACAGAAGACCACCAAGAGCCTCCAGGCTGCCCAAGGAGAGCATTAACTGATCCATCCCCATCACACGTGCTCGCCCGAGACCGCGCAGGTTCCCGAGCAACCCTCGTGCCCCCAGGTTGGGTGGCCACGAGCACCACTGTAATGAACACAATTAAGAGCAGTGACATCCTTACCTTGATTCCCGTCATGGTCCGCTGGAAGTTGCTTTGAGAGCCGGGGCTTCAAACGCGCTTCGCCATCATGTGATCTGACATCGCCGAGAATTTACTGTGGAAACAAAAAAACCCCACAAGTGTGAAATGTGACTGTCGATAAAGTAATCCTCAGCAATCAGACAAAATTAATTGTGTGAACATCATTGATCAAACCTACTTAATACATTGGGTTTGTAGAAAGCTGGAATGTAATTTCATTACCAATCTGCTCCATCCTAATGAAATTTCTAATAACACTCTAATTTTGATTTCAGTTAAGGAGAGAATGATGGAAATTTTCTTTTGCTTCTCTTGTAAGGTTTTATTTTATTGGTTTTCTGCAATTCTAGGGATACTAATTTTTTTTTAATTTGACATTTTATTAGCAGGAGTTTGAATGTAACAACACAGATAAAAAACAAAACTGCAAAATGGACAAACTTACAGAAATAGAATTGATGCCAAAATTCAAGAGGTTACTTTTGAGGAAATTGATTTATTTTGTGAGTGCTGATTTAGGCTTCTTTTTTTTCCTAAAGTTCTAGCTGGTTTTCTGACCTGAAGTGATTTAAATAATACTAGTTTGCAGCTCCTTTTATCTGATGCTCTCACAGAACAATGCTAGAGGAGTTCATAGGAGAGACACCAGCATGCCTACATTCCTAATGGGCACATTAGGGTGAGCAGACCCCGGCCCTACCCCTGTCAGTGTCAAGATTCTCATTAATGTGGACATAACCAAGGTTTCACTTTTTGGGTCAAGTTCCAAAAGACACTTCAGTCTTTCAGACTCAGTTGTGTTGGTGGAGAGAGAAGGGTTAGAGGTTAATGAAATCAGGAGTGATGACACACCAGGTAGGTACCTAAATCACAGTGTTTGGGATCTGTACTGAAGCCTATGTGTGAGGTGCCCATGTGCCAAGCCCAGCCTGTGCTACCAGGACCCTGTGCCCAGGGAAGAAGGGGCACAGACAGGGTCTCAGTGCTGCTTGTCCCGGCCTCCCCTGTCTCCCTCTGCTCTGTTTCCAGCAGACAAACTGTACGAAAATGTCAATGTTAAAGAAGAGGACTAGCAGAAATCAAACTGAAAGACCTAAGGTGCAAGCTGTGAGCAATCAAAGGTGAGTGCCCTCCTGCCAGCCAGCCAAGCCACCCTGCACCCCTGGCTTCTGTGGGGAGTGGGTGCTGTTATAGGACAGCAGATGAGAGACCAGCAGATGAAGGACAGATTCTGAGGCCACCCTACTTTGCACCAGCTGAGGATACACTGCACCACTTACAGGCAGCACCCACCCATGGGATACAGGGGCTGCCTCAGGAGCCAGGGCAGGACAAGCTGCCTGCCCAGGGGTAAGAGCTGCTGTGGTCACAGCCTGGAGCCCCCAGACTTCTACAAAACGCGTTTCACTGAGAGCAGGGCAAAAGCCTGCAAAAAAGCAACTATTTTGCTGCCTTTATTTTTTGCTACCAAGTACTGAAAATGAACAGCACTTGCCTGTAGCATGCATGAAAGGGCAAACCCTGCTCTCAGAGCATCTGGGTACTACTGATGGCTTGTCTAGCAACATGTCCAGTGAACAGGAATTGTCTCTCCCTGGTCAGAAGCCACAGGCAGTGGGCTCTGTGCTGAAACACAGGCTGCACACCGGTGGGCTGCAGACATTTGGGGGCCTGTGGGTGATGGGCTGGGATGCAAGGAGCAGACAAGGGAGCACAGAGCGTGCGTGCTTGCTGCAGGAAGGTGATGCTCTTTGACTACTGAACTGGTGCCTATCTCTGGTATTTTCATTTTCAGCAATCTGATGTGTTTTGGTGATTTATTCATGACTGGTGTAGTGAAAAATTGGAAAAGGCTAGCAGGATAGCCATGGCCTGGAGATCCAGCATCTGATTGAGGCTACAACTGAATTACTGTCAGAGACATCATGCAAGGTTTACTCCAGCGAATGTGAAGTTGAATCTTTATATTAATAAGTGAACATGAACTATCAGAGAGACTGGCATATGTCTGCTGCTGGGCAGGTCTGGAAAGGAGCTGTCAGATCAACAGGAAACTTGAGCAGACAAATGGAGAAGCTCCAGTGCCCCTCTTCATGCACTGCAGAGGTGTCGTCTGTGGGCGCTCACCGGAGCAGCCACAGAGGGGGAGACAACTTATGCACAGGACAGCTAAAAAGGCTACTGCAGGCAAAGCTGTCTCTTCTTTAACACATGCTAAATTACCTGGGCAAAAGCATATGGAAAGTCTTGGTTTTTGCTCCATTACCTAAGCACATGTGAGAATCTAGCCCCTTGTTCAGGCTATGCTGCTATAACACAGTTGACAGGCACCAGAGATGCATGCTAAAATCATACAGCAAATGCTAGCCCAGCCAGAAATACAGTGACAGTTCCCTGAGAACTCTAACACAGATCCAATCCAGGAAGGGCAAACCACAGCACACACTCTGCAGAAAGGGTAACTTGAACCCTCTTTCCAAAAAGAAAAAGGGAACTGTCCTGTTCAGTGCTGATGGCACTCACACAAGCTGCCCTCCCCTGTGGCCTTGGTGATGGTCCCTTTTAGAGCTGCCTCACACTAATTTTGACATCAAATACAAGAAACTACTTTCCATTTTGAGTTCCAACCTACTGGGTGTAAAAGGGAGGTGAGGAAATACCCCTTTCCAGAGGGCTCCCCTCCAAATACGAGCTTTTGAGGTAACAAAAATGAAGCAGCAATTGATGCAAAGGGGGTAAAGAAAAAAACAAGGCAACAAACCTAAGAAGGCATTGGCAGAGGAGGAAGTGAAGTGCTGCATGACAGCAGCATCTAGCAGCTCTTCATAATTACAGCTTCAATTCCACATCCAGCTTCCTGCCTAATTACTGCCCTGCAGTTGGTGTGCACAGACTCAGGAGCAGCAGGGATTTCTCTCTTGCTCACATTGATCACTCCTTGGTTCCCTATCTCCAAGGGCTGGCTTTGGGCTCATTACACACCCCACTGCCCTCCCCCAGCCCTGCAGACCCCACGGGGCCTTGCACCTTGAAGGTACCCTGGGGCTCTCTGACACCTGGGACAGATGAGATGAGAGTTTCTGTGTTCCTGCTCACTCGGGACTGCTGCTGTGGAAGGTTCTCCCGGATCTCCTCAGGTTTCACAAGGAAAAGCTTCACACTTGAACCTAGGCTGTGAGGTCCACATTGCAGGAAGCAGACCTAAGCCTTCACACCAGAACACTGAAGAAGGTTTTGATCTTTCCATTTCTGGGCAACCAGATTTAACCTATCCAAGGTTTTGTTCTGGGTCTCCTCCAGACCTTTGCAGGCTGTGTTTGAAGTAGTGTAGGTGAAGCTCAATCTTGTGAGCTCCTCCTGCTATCTCTGAATGAGAGCTGTGAGACAAGGTTGACCACAAGTTAGTGGTGGCCACGCACCAGACCTCCTGCACAGCAAACACTTGCAGAAGAGATGCCTTCTACTTTGCTCTGGGGCTTATACTCCTTTTCCTGCTTTCTCTGCAGTCCAGCTGCATTTTGCTAGTTGTTAATGCCATTGGTGTCCTTGGCAAGAAGTGGAAAAGGGGCCTTCTACCAGAAACATGGGAGAGCTCATTTCCTAATAATTTATGGCTGGAACTAAGTTGCAGAGCAGCAACCAAGTATGCAGGAAAGGTTGAGGTGAAAAATTATTTACAAAGTGAATGCCCTGAAGACACTTGTACTGGACAACAATTACGGCACCTTAATTAACTGAAATTTAGTTCACCCGTCGACTGAGGCATGTCCAGTGCTAAAGTTATGCCACTGCTGCTGTCTACTACTGGTTAATGAATATAAATCAGATGGTTTATAGTTAGTGAACATGTAATAGGCTTGCAATGAGTTGAATTCCAATGCAAAATGCCTGGGGATAGGAACATGCCATCCATAAAATATATATAAATAACAGATTTACATTTCTACAAGGGAAAAAACCAAAGCTGTCCTCTCATCTTGATATTCTTCCAGCTCGACAGACCTGGGCCTCAGCTCTCCAATGAGACAAGGGATCAATAAGTAGGAATTTAAGAGTCTGGTCACCCAAGGTGCAGCTAGATACCAAAACTCTTCTGTGTCCTCCATGTTTTCTTTCCAGCCACTAAGCCCTGTCCTATATGTTTGTCATGTGCCTGTTCAGGGCTGTGTGGGAGCAGAGCCTGAGGGGCAGGAGCAGCGAAGGTGACTCCTGAAGGTGCAGAGCAGACGGTGCAGCCACGAGAACCTGGGCCAGAGGCAACAGAGGCCGCCAGGAACAGGAGTGCTGCCTTTGCTGGGTTTTGTGTCAAAGTCTGGGGACAGACAGGAGAAGCAAGGCTGTGCTTTTACTACAGTTCCTTTTAGATAAGCCTTTAGTGATATCAAAAGGAAAAAGCAGACAGCTAAAGCTTCCTCTCTAGAGTGACTGCTTCCCCCCCCTGCTTCTGTATTCAGTTCAGAGTTCAGGTTGCAAGCAAGCAAATCTCTCCAAGCTTCTTCCTTGGAAAATAACCTTTACTTTCTGCCAGTGATGTGCTAGCAGGAGCAGGCAGGCCTGCCTAAAGACCCCTTGCAGCTGGGTAAATCTTTGCATGGTCCAAGATGGCATGGAGTAGGAGACTGTTGATATTTGGGTTGCACTGCAAAGCAGTGTCTCATTCTCCTCCTGGCAAATAGAGCCCCTCTGGGTCATTCTGTGCTGGACTACCTAGGATATGATATACTCCAAATCAGTGGACTCTTGGGGAGTTTTTGGCCAGGGGTCTCATGGAAGCACCAAGCCTGAAGTAGGAATGGCCATCAAAAAGAGACCCAGTGTCAAAAAACCCTGGTCTCAGCTCTTTATGTTTCCTCGCTGCAGAAGCAAGAAATTGTGGACTTTATTTATAGCACAAATTAGGTGCAAGAAAATTATTTTCTTAATGTGAGACTTGATGAATGTTCTCAACTCTCCACCCTGCTAGGAAGAGGGGGTTACAATGAAAATTATTTACAAAGCATGTGCTACCCTGCAGGGATATTTATTCAGGCAGGGGATGTTTCCGCAGATTTTGTTGACAAAGGCAAATCAAATTACATTTTTGCGAACATTACAAGCAGCATCTTGATTTGCTATGGACATCAGCCCTCTCCTGACAAAGCCTGGGAAGCAGCTCTGGCCCAGCATCCTCCAGGCACCTACAAAGGTGGTCATTTTTAGCATTAGGGAACAGATGGATAAAATGCTTTGCAAGCTGTTCATGCACTTCTGAATAGTGAAGTTTTGATGCCTTTAAAATGTATTCAAATTGGTATAAATCCACCACCTAGACTAAAGAAGATTAATGACTGCTGGAGTAAGAGGCACCCTGCAAGACCCACAGTTGGGCTCGTGCCCCATGAGCCCCCAGTCAGGCTCCTCCATGGAGCCCCATCAAAGCAGCAAACTGTAGGGCTGGAGCCTTGTACCTCTGGGGCTCAAATAAGCCCTGAAGTGTGTCTGTAGCAGTCTGCCTGTACACACACATACAACAATGTGCAATGGCAGGGAAAGCTGCACTAACATAAGGCTCCCAAAGCTATATTTAAGTGATTAAATCACATCCCCTTCCTTTCAGAAGTGAAAGGTGCTCAGCAGAGTTTTTGAACAAGCAGCTTAGTCCTTCAGAAAAAAAACAGATCAGGTCAGCAAGTAGGTGCCTACAAGGGGAGGGAGGAGCCAACCTGCACCGTGACCCTGCCACAAGGTACAGCTGCTGTTTGAGCCCCAGCCAAACTCCATCAGGCTGAACCACCTCACAGAGTACAGATCCTACACAATTCAGTGGCATTTTAAATCCAATTATTATTATCTTACAATGACACATTTTGGCTCTGATTCAAGCTGAGGCTGCCTGTCCAGCACAGATCCTGTGCGACAATACCGGCTACCAGTCTCAAAATACAGCATGGAAATTATGTAAACTTTGTGATACATAAAGACAGATTAGACAATCTGTATATCCTCTCAGGATTTAAAAACCTGAGTATCTTCTGCCCTGCTGCAGCATGGGAGCTGCTGGCTGGTGAAACCCAGGAGCTCATCATCAGCCTGAGATGTGATACAGCTCTCCATTCACAGCCGTGGAGGTTGGGAAGGATTTGGGAAGTGCACAAATAGCCCTTTGGACTGATGATGTGGATTCTCATACCAGGGAGAAACAGGGCAGAGTTCCTCGCTAACAGGCAAAATCACTTCAGTGCAACATCGTTGATCCCCTGATTAAAGCCGAGGGTCTTAAACTTGGTCTTCAATCAGGTCTTTGAGAAGTCCCAACAGATTACAACATCCCTGTGCTTAGCCATCATAATGACTTGCAAGTGATTAGCTTAACCAGCATTTCACCCAATTCAATTTCCATGGATGGCCTATACGTACCAAGAAAGACGTTCACATTAATTTTTACATAATTAAATCAGGAATGACCCTGGTGCCGATGAAATAAAACCTCAATTCTTCCTGGGCTGCACAGCACTCATCTCAGCTTTAACCCTGAGAACACGAGACTGATTTGGCTGGAAGGGACGGATCTGGCTCCAGACTCTCTCCTGCTCCTTTGTCCTCCCCAGGTTGAATGACCCCAATGCCTGTCACCTGCCTTGCTCCCAATTTCCTGCACAGCACCAGAGAGCCTCCTTGCATAGACACTTCAACTTTTATAGGATGACACATGCACTTTCTGGGAAAAGCCTTAACAAGCATCGCACCAACACAACAAGCTGTTGATGAGCCACGGCCCAGCCACGGGGTAGGACTGGAACTGCACAATTGCCAATAAGCAGCCAGCACTGTCCACTGCTGTGAGCCACAATTTGTTTCTAAGTCCAAATGATATCCTGCAGAACATAGTCCTTGAAATCACAGCAACAGCCACGCCACAGACACAGTAACACAAGCCATGGGAACTCCTAACACTTGGAAAACCAAGCAAGCAACGTGAGCATGAAGGCCAGGTCTGCCTGCAGGTCCTCTCCCAGAGCAGCAGGTCACTCCCATAAGGAGACCACCTCCCTTCCTTGGCAGCCCACCCCAGCAGCCCTGCAAGCCTCTCAGCCTGTTCCCAGCGCTCAGTGCCCAGGGTCCTGACCACTCCCCGGGACGTGACATTGGACTATGCAAACTAATGAGGATAATTACTGTGTGTTTCATTAAACAATCCCCCTTTGGAGGTGGCAGAGATTACTCACTTCTACTGTAATTTTAATTGGTGGGCAAACATGATCTTTGTCGAGACAAAGCCTCGTTCTTCTCCCTCTTGTAACAGTTTAAATCAATAGTAACCCAGGGCTGCTGGGAAATATTTAATGAAAACTGTTTTGACAGAAAATTGGATTCTTGATGAGGCAAAATATTTGTTTTCAACCGAAAAGTTTCACTTTGTTGAAAAGCCCAAACTTATTCAATTTCTACTGAAAGGTCAAATTGGTCAATGCAGCCCTCACCCTGGCTGCCATGGCCCGGAGAAACAGAGGGGGTGCAGGCCACTGCCTGAAACAGAAGCCTCATGAGTCCCATCGAAGTTTCTCTACTAGAAGTGATGGTCACAACCTTCCTGCTGTGACAAATGCCATCCTGGGACAGAGGGCACTCGGCGTGCGCTGGAAGGAGGAGCAGCAATTGGCGCAGTGGCACGGAGCGAAGCGGGCACATACATCACAGCAAACACTGCGCTGGAGGCTTTCGCCTGTGCCTTCACCTTGAGGTGAAATTAGTGATGGCAAAGAAAAACCTTACTCAGGTCTTGGCTAATGATTATCCCATTAAAGAATCAGCTGACATCACATCGTTTGGTAGTTTTATAAACCTCAGTGACAATAAGACTGATGAGACCTGAAGCCCTGACAGCTCATCTGCCCAGAGAAGGTGGTACAACAACTTGCTGTTTTATCATATTGCAGATTTCACAGAACTAAAAGAAACCCTGAACTCCTCAGGAAGGCAGGTATCCTCTGCCCATCCCCAGAAACACACGTGTATTCACACCCAGCCCTCCCAACTCACTGGCAGATTTCCATCAGGCCAAAGAACTGCAACTAGAGCAACTCACAGCGAGCGGCCAGGCTTGTACTTTCCCAGCCCTCACTGGGCTCATGGGGACGCAGCAGCCACAGGCACCATCCCCCCACTTCCCAATTGCCCTGAGCCACCCCGACAGGCCCGGGGCACCTCCTGATGAAGCCCTTTGCAGCAATGACCTCCCCAGACCCCACCAGCTGATGCTGAGGACTGATCTCCTGGGACTCTGTGAGCAGCAGCGCTGGCTCCTGCGCTGCTTCAGCCTGTGCCAGTTAGGGACAAGGTGAGGTCAACCCAAAAAGTCACTCGCACAGCACGAGTGGCTGCTAAACTAGCCCATCTCACTACAAAGGAAAAATCCCCTGTGCATGCTGCAGTTCCTCTCCTCGCCCACACCTCTGCACTGAAGACACTGACACTTGCAGGACAACACTCAACCTCCAACAATATTCATCTTGTTTGTGACTATTTCAATTATTTTGGTAGGGCGTGAGGCCTGTTCTGCTGCTTTTTAAAGTAGGGAACATCACAACACACAGATGAGCACTGGCCAGCAAGTCACTGGCTTCCACTTTGCCCTTATAATATATATATATATTATACACATGCCTTTTTTTTTTAATGACTCTACCAAAAAAATTAGCCAAATAAAATGAAGCCTTGGCCTGAGGCATCACTGCATCCCCAGCACTCTGTATTATGTATTTTAGGGAGACAAAAAAAAAAGCAGCTTGCTTTCCCCCCCCCCTTGCCTGGGTGTCATGAGCAAGAAATGAGCAGCTGACCTGAGTTTGAATTTAGAGTGTTCATTAATAGGATATTATGCCATATGCTCAGCACACTGTCTTTTTTTTTAATGCAGCCGCCAATTTGAGAGAATTTCTAATTAGTAATGGTATAATGAGAGTATTCAGAGGCTAATGTGGTGGGTGGGGAAGCGAAATAGATCGCTTGGTGTGGACTGGAAATATTTCTGTTCGAATTCCTGGTGAAATAATGACCCGCCATAAAAGGCTGCGATCTTTGACAAATGAAGCACGTGCAGGGAGGTTACATTAACTGCAGAGGGAGCATTTATCAGAGCAGGGGGGGAAAGGTGAGACAATTTGGGCTGGTTAAGCTTAATGCAGGGAATATCTTGGATGAAAAAAACCATTTTAGCCAGGGTTGGGCTGAAAAGGAGGAAGCACAAAGGAGGCCCTGGATGGGAAAGCCCAACAGCAGGAAATGCTGCCAGCAACAGCCTGGGTGCAAATGACAGTATGAGTGGGTTGTTCAACACTGGCACAGGCTGCTCAGGGAGGTGGTGAAGTCCCCATCCCTGGAGATATTTAAAAGCTGAGTTGTAGCTGAGGTGCTGAAGGACTTGGGTTAGTGGTGGGCTTGGCAACGTGAGGGCAGTGCTTGGACTCAATGACCCTGGAGGTACACAGGGACAACAGCACAGGGCACTGGGTCAATGCTGTGGGCAGGGCTGAGGATGCCTGAAAAATGCCTTTGAAACATGCCTTTACTGTCTATTTGGGGGTCAGATCACTTATAATACTTAGTTATAGAAAACTGTGACTAATGAGGCAGTGATGTAGGTTGGTGTTTTGTGGGACCTTGTTGGTATAAAATGCTCAATACATTTTTAATAAAACACAGCTTTGAGGTTTGGGAGCTGACAGAGAGCAGTGGCTGAGGCCAGCACACGCTTCACCCTCCCTGCAGTGAACAGACCAGAGATAAACCTACACCAATCGTGACAGTAGGCACGGGTCCAGAGGAACCACAGAATCTTAAGGGGTGGAAGGGACCTTGAAAGATCATCCAGTCCAACCCCTCTGCCAGAGCAGGATCACCCATCTCAGAGCATCCTTCGATTTGAACCAACTATGAGTTTTGTCTCCCAGCCCACCCAGTGACATGGAGACTGTCATTTTACAGAAGAGAAAAGGGATAGATTTTCAGTGGCTTACAAAAAGTCAGGCTGCAGTACAGAAAGAATGCTCATTCCCCTCTTAAAAAAAACACCCCACAGAGCTTATAAATTGGAAAATAAAACATTTTCCATGAAGAAAGGGGCTTGGTCTGGTGTGGATACAGGAGGTTGGTCTACCTGGTCTAACAGCACAAACCCATTCCTTTGGTTTCAGAGGGAAATTCCAAACAGGGACAGGGAAAATCTGAATGTGGCAGGTTGAAAAAAATCACCACCACAACAACCAAATTCTTGTTCTTTTCCCATGTCCCAGCCAGCACTAAGTCCTTCTGAAGGAATACATCCCTTTGCCAGCTTCAGGAACGCTGTGGCTCCTTCACTGCAGCCTCTGCACAAAAGCTAGGAAACACACAGATTTCTTCAAATGAGCCATAATTAATTTGCCTTTTGATTGGATCAATTAAATCTTTAACACTGTAGGAAATCATTTTTTAGTAATGATTAAGCTGAAGACTGGGAGTTTCCCCTCTCCTGTGACACGCTTTTACTGTATTATCACATTACCTTTAAGAAAGCCAATAAAGTTCTATGACTTCCAGGTCTCTCTGGTGCATCCTGAGCTGCTTTTGCCTATTGCCACATAATGTGAATGTTACAGAAACAGATGCCACAGGAATGAGGCAGCCTGAGATGGGAAGGAAGCAGCCCAAGATGGGCAGAAAATGAGGAGTTTTGTTAACTATGACCCAAGTGGAGCAAAAAGGCAACGACCTACTCCAGTAGATGTGCTGGAGCCCCAAACCAGGCTTGTTGTGCAGGGACAGGCTGAGGCATCAGACACTCTGGTATTATGTAAACCCTGCTCTGAAAATTAAATATTCATAATGCTTATATTAGATTCTAGAGCACCTTTTAGGATGAAATAAATGAGATTTGCTTTAAAAGAAGGAAAAAGGCATAGGGGCCATGTAGAACCAAGCCAGAGCTTCATAAATAATATGTTTTCATGCCAACACTCAACAATTAAAAGGCTTAAGATTCGTTTTGGAGAATGAATTGAGCTTAAAATTCATTCTCTTACCCTCATCCACATACCACACAAAATTAATGCATGCACCCAACATATTTTTAGAAGGGATTTATTCCTTGCTCTCACACCATCCTTATTTTCCAGAGTAATAGATGTGAGTGGTGAAGTGTAAGTAAGCTTTTTTCCCCCTTCTTTAAAGTAAATCTGCATCTTGTTGACAGCCATACCCAAATCTATCAGACCTGAAGGGTCTGCATTGTCCAGCTGGTTTCATTATCCTGAGCTGCACTCCCTCTCTGAATGTGAGCAGGGGCAGAAGGCACAAACAGCCAGGACAGGTTGGCATCGGTGGCACTGCCATTTCACAGAAACCACATTTCTGACACTTGGGTAATGGAAGGGAGAGAAGAAACATGGGCAGACATGCTTGGTTGCCCCAGCCCCAGGCCTATCAGGAAGCAACAGGCTCTCCAATGACATGTCCCTCTGCCCCTGCCCCACTGCTCCCACCCTCCCAACACCACATCCCACCATGAACATCACCCAGCCCATTTCACAGCCCATTAGTGAGAAATAAATATTAATATAATATGATATTATTCTGATGAAAGTGAGAAATGTGACTATAATAAGGCTCTCGTGTTCTGCTGGATTAATATGCCTGTTAATTACCAGCAGTTCCTGTGGTCTTCAGCCTAAAGGATGGCCCTGGGTGAGCAGCGATCAGCTCTCGTGTTCAGGAGGTTCCTAAAGCCCTGGCAAGCCCGAGATGCTGCTGTAGATATCTCAGTCCATCACATGCACATCCATGGCCCAGCTGCACCACTCCAGCCTGGGAGCTGGTGCTAGGGTAAAGACCAGCCATCAGCCCCTTCAGCCATGGGGATGGTGCCTGTAGAAGGTGCAGGGGGCTTGGGACACCTTGCAGGCTCCTGAGTGCCTGGCAAAGGCTTCCTCTCTCCTGTGCCTCCCCATCAGTGTTTGGCATCTACACATCAGAGGTTAAGGCTGCAGCATTTTTCATTCTACAGTTCAAGTGGTTACAGGGAAGAGCCCTCTGGTCCTGTCAATGTTTTGCTCCTGCAAAAAAACTCCAGACTCAAATAACCAACCCAATGCCCCTCTTTTTACCTCAAAATGAAAACTCCTACTTAATAAAAGAATGTATAATGTCAAAGGTGAAAACACCCTGATAAATTCAATCCAAACTCCCAGTTTTGAAGTAAAAAGCTTCTAAAATGCCATTTTCAAATTGCCAAATGAAAACTTCATTTTAATCCCACCAAAACCTCCTTATTTCCTTATACCTGAAAGCACTGTCCAAACAGCCTGAACTTCAGGATGGGTTCTCTCATCCCAAATGGCATTTTCCAGTGACTGAGTTATCCCTCCCAAGAGCTCCCTCTCTTAAAACACACCCCAGGTGACGGCTCTGCTGTGCCCAGCCCCGGGGAGCACCAGAGCCTGTAGCCAAGCAATCCTGGGATCAGAGCACTGACACTGGGCTCCTGCAGGAAGGTTCTGGATTAAATAATTAAAATAATCCTCACCCACAAAACACCAGCCTGCCACTGATGCTCATTCCTGAGTGCCAGGAAGCCTTGGTGAGGCAGGGCTTGACCAGTCAGCCCGAGCTGCCACAGCGCAGTCCACCCAAACCAGCCCCAACCCACCTCAGCTGCACAACCAAAATATCTCACTCCTTGCCCCATTTCTTTAAACTTCCCACTCCAGCTTTGCAAATTTTTTACTCATTTTCCAAGCTGACACAAATTCCCACCAAGCCACTGCTCGGGGAACGTTTGCTCCTTCCCGACACGTGCGTGTCCCCCCGGGGAGGTGGAACAGATAAGCTGACACCTCTATGGAGGTCTGGAGATGAAAAATGTTATGGCTGTGACAAATATATGTCAGCACAGCCCCAGGGCTGGCAGCTGCCATGGCCTGGCCTGTCCCAAGCCACCCACACGGTGTTTGCTGGGACCTGGTCTTGGAAAAGCCTCCTCCACGGGAAACGCCGGAGCCTCTCGCAACTGCTCCTCTCCCCTTTAAAATGTTATTTAAGAAGTTTTGCCAGCTTTACTTTGCACAGCCTGGTGCTGTTCATTTTAGGTTTGCTAGAAATGTTCTTCAGCTGAATACTGAGTGAAATAAATTCAAATCCTACTCTGCAAATGACACTGCACATAAATATTCAGTAAATTAGCAGCACACTTTTATAGATTTATCAGTCATTGCTGGCACAGAATGACAGGCAATGTTGTAGCTGAAATATTAATGCTGACAAATTAATGATTTCTGAGTAAATGATGTCATTTTTGCACCGTTTCATTAAAATTTACTCACTTTCAATATCAGCTTCATTTCTACGCCAAAAAAAAATTAAAATCATTTTCATTCTCTTTCTCTCTCTCAATCTTTTCCCTTTTCCTCTAGAAGCCTTTTTTGAACCCAAAGGGCATACATTTCCTACCTCTCTGAGGAAGAAGAGGGGTTGAAGTTTTGTAGGTAGGGCAGGCAGCAGAGCCCCACACTGCTCCAGCATCCCCATCCCTGTCCCACCCTGCATGGGAGCCACGTCCTCTCCCACATCTCACTCATCATGTCGATTAGGTGCTAGGAAAGAAGCCTTTGCCAGGCCCCTCACTGCTGCACTGCTGTGCACAATTAAAACCTGCAATGACCCCCCGCATCGCTGATACTCTACTGCAAAGCCCATTTGTGCAGCAGGCAGGAGAAAATGCTGCAGCAGCCCGTTCATCCCAGCAGTGCAGTTCCAAATGCATCTTCTGCTGCCCTTACTCATCCTGGAGGCTTCGTGGGCAAAGAGGGACGGGCTGCCAGCATGAGGCAGGGGGAGAGGGGCACTTTGGGGTGTCAGCACAGCTAACTCCACACACAACAAGAGGACCCTAGAGCATCAACAGGTGGAGCAGGGCTCTTCCCGAGGGCAGCCAAACTCTCCCATGAACTCCCCAAACCAAAGTGGTGAGTGCCTTTGGGGATCACCACAGTTTTGAGAAGAGAAAGCTGTTTTTATTCACTGTTGACTGATGGTGATCTCTTCTCTGAAGCCTTTGCCACCCATTGCCATCTTTAATATATGGCATTGGGTATTTTTGGCAAATTACCCCATCAAAAAGCCTTCCCGCCCTGTCTGTCATCCTGGACAGGATTGGTGACATCTCTGACAGGTGACTGACAAAGACAGTTGTAGTGGATAAAAAAAAGGGAGGGGGAAAAAAAAAGAGAAAAAAAATACAGAGACTGAGCAAGAGAGAAAGAGCCCAGAGAAGGTTTTACCCAGGATTCCCTGGGCTGAGCTATATCAGTCAATCTCCGGGCTAATTCGTGTCAGTACTTGTTTCCTATCTCCTTGAGTCTCCAGCGGAAGGTTGATAAAATTGAAGTGGAAATGAAGTTGGATGCACAGGAGGATACATACAACAATAGCCTGGTGAAATGGGTTTGTATCCCTGATACACTCTTTGGAGCATCAGGATTCGTGGTGACCTTGACAGTGTCCTTGGGAGAATAAAATAAAATAAAAGGGAGAATTTCTATCTATGAGAAGAAATTTAAGCAAAGTGCTGCATTTACCACATCGACTTTGCAGCGTGAAGGAGCGAGGCCAGCTCCCAGCATTGCACACCAGGCTTATTTGTCCTGTGGGAGTTTCTGTTTGCACAAGTACTTCCCCAGCTATCTGTCTAAAATGCAAAGAGGATGCCTTGTTATAGCACTATAAGATGCCCATTTCTTGTAAGGAAGTCTCTGTTGCCTCAAGTAGTTGTTGATGAATAGAAGAAAACTTGTCCCAGTTTAAATACAATGTGCCTCCTCGTGTGTGTACAGCGGGTTTCTCTCCAGGCTGTCTGGGCCAGTTGTCAACATTGTGTGAGGATAATCTCCAAGTGAAACTCCACCGAGGCACTCATGCTTAAACACAAGATGAATCTTTGTTTATCAGCCCCCTTTCAATAAAAATGTTGAGAATAGCTGTGGTGAGATAGAGTTGGGAAAGGGGGAGAGAGCCTGGGAAAGTGTTCACAACATGGAGAAAGTGGAGCCGCTACTGAAGAGTATTAATGCAATTCTTCACTACATCTGGTTTTTAACTCAGGTATACAGACACACATGGAAACCCTTTGCAGCCCCTTGCCTGACATCAGCACCACTGATGGAGCTGCGATGCTCAGCGCCCGTCCTGGTGTACAGTCCCACAGTGGCCTGCAGCACAGGGAGGCCGGCACGCTGGCTCTCACAAACGCTGCTCATCCTGGTACTGGATCTGCCCTTATTTACTGATCATGGCCTCTTCCCCTTGCTCCAGGAATTCTGGGTGAAGTGCCTGCTGACTGACAGAAAGCCTAAGTGTCCAGGTTTAGGGAAAGCCAAAGGGTGAGTCGGATGAGCAGCTCTGGTGGGAGCTTCAGACTTGCAGCAGTGCTGTCCTGCCTAAACAGCAGATCAAGAGTTTCCCACAAAACTCACAGAAGCCCATGTTTTTTTACAGGATTGGAGGAAGGAGCATCATAGAGAGGTCTATTTGAATTGCAGATAAATACAAAAAGGCAACCAGTATGAACCTTGTAGACTTGAGGCCCAGCATTGACACCAACGCTAGAAGATTTGGCACATGCAGCAGAGGCACAGCACTAGCCTGCGTGTAGCTCTGGGGAGATACGGCCAGGGAAGCCTGATGGAAACGTTTGTTGATTCTAAGTTGGTGGCACTGATAGTGGAGAACAAGGATACATAGGTAGAACTGACAGTTTCCCTCAATGTGGTACATACAGCTAATGAAATAGAGTTGGGATGCAGCACCTCCATCGGTAATCTCAAAGCTTTTTCCTGGCTGTTACAGAGACCTTCATAGAAGACATGTTTGAAGTAGCAGGTTTAGGACCCTTTGCTCAAGTCAAGGCTTCCAAAACAGGAGCAAAAAAACTGAACAAAATCATTTAACAGCATGAAAACCAAAAAGGTCCTTGAAATGCTCAGAGCAATGTCAACTTCAACGAGATCCTGGAAAACTGCAGCTTCACGTGGTTTATCTGGGCCTGGCCCTTAGTCCCTACAGTTCCCAGCAGAGTGAAGGTGAAGTTAGCACCCTATATTTACAATAAATAAACAAAAACCTACAGCGCACTCTCTGCTAGGAAGGGAATGGCAGTGGCCTCGCTGCCCACAGCAGCACCCTGGAGCAGACACATCTGGAGCCACCAAGCACCCATCGCCTCCAGCCTCCCTGGATTTGGCTAATAAGAACCAGCTGGGTTTTTCCACTCTGATAGATGTAAGAAACTGATGACAACCTGTTTGACCGCTGACCTCTGAACTTGACCCCCTGCTAATACCTTCAGCTGCTGATTGTCATGGGTGGCTGGCAGAGCCCTTTGTCTTTTGCTGTTTTGGAGTCCAGACAGATAAATGATTTCTATTTGTCCTTTGGCGCAACGGAAGAGCTGATCGATATTATCCACGAATGATGTCAAGGATTTGTCGCCACAGCTTATGAATGACAAAACACTACCCAAAAAAACACCTTTTGGGGCAAAAGATTGAAAGCTGGAAAGGTTTATTGATTTTTGCTTTCTTAAATAGCAGCTCAAGCCACAAAAGAGAAAACGAAAAGCTTTGTGTGCTAAAATGCAGCAAAAAGCTTCCTCGAGAACAACGATTAGATCAGCTCTTGCATTTAAGTACTGTGTGCCTTGCCACAGTCAACTGCTCAATTTTGTCTGCTAAGCCCACTGCAATTTCCACCCATTTTTCCTTATTTCAAAAGCACTTGTATAGTGAAATACAAGCCTCCAGAATAAAATGCTTCTCTGCTTTTGGCCACTAGTCAGTCAGGAGAAGGCTGTGTATCTCCCACACAGGCTGGCAAAGAGCTCAGCAGAGCAGAAGAAAAGCTTTTAGGTCCAACAGCTGGAAAGGTGGGCTCTGGTCCCACCTCTGCCCTGGGCACCTGCAGCAAATCACCACAGCCCCTCTGCACCCACCTCAGGGCAAGGGATGCTCTGGCTGTGCTGTGCTCAGTCATGCTTCTCATAACCGCAACAATATGTAGCAGGAAGAGACCACGTGGCAAACAAATTCAAGAGAGAGATAATGAAATTAAATGGGTCCACTCTGAAATAGCTACTCATGGCCCTGACTTTATGCTTAGTCTGGAGAAAGCTTCCCCAGGAGCCTGGGAATACCCACCTCCCCACCTCAGAGCCTCACTGTGTGATGCAGGAGGGCCTGGGGGTACCCCCCGCCCTGCTTTTCAGAGCTGAGCTTAACTGAGTTGAAGGTAAGGCCTCTAGCTATAAGCCAGTGAAAGTCTCTCTAAAAAACAGACCCAGAAACCTCACATGGGGAAAGCAGCTGTGATGCTCTGAGCCACAGCGATGAACACACACTGGCCTTGTTTCACAGGTACCTGTGGAGCCCAAAGGAACACCACAGACAAGTTGCTGCCGATGTCCTCACCCAAGCTCCTGGCCACTTTCTCTGCTTCAAGGAAAGTGTTTCAGCAGCACAACACATGTGAGAACCAGTTGCATGTAAAAATAACTAAATTAGCTCACTGCTAGTAGAAAAACACATTTGTGACTTACAAATGACTGCACCTGCTGCAGGGATGGCACTGGGGTCAGGGTTTGGAGCTGCACAGAAACACCTCCACATGCAAGTCCTTCTTACAAGGAAAATCCCCTGTCATTCCTCTTTCCTAAAACACAGCACTGCTGGGACTAGCCTCTAAAACAAGATGTTCTTCTGAAGTTCTAAATTTCAGTACCTTGGGGAAACAATTTCTCTCTTCACAGATGCATTTTTAAAAATGCTTCTCTGCAAATTTCAAGTTAAACTTCTGTGAGGAGCAGAAAAACAAGGAGTAGGGTTTCACACACAGGAGATGTCAGCACGGTACACGGACACACGGATGCACACCGTCCCTCACACTCATATCCCACCCTAAAACAGATCACTCTATCAAAATGATGATTATAAAGTTTGTCTCTTGGGAGAAAGCTGACCTTTCTCCCAAACAAGCCAGATCCCCGCTGCCCCCTGAACTCCACAGGAGACTTGGCAAGGAGAGGCAGCAATCATGTCTCACAATTAGAGCAGCACTTTGAATTCAGCAACACAATCGACATTAAAAGGGAATTTAAAGGGAGGGGGGAGCCCAGAGCAATTCTAAAATCCAGAGATAGGGATCACTGGACTAATTTTAATTATGAGGAAATAGAAGAACAGAGATGAGAAGGTCTTGATCCAGCTCTCTGGAGCCAAGGAGAGTGTTTGGGCAGATTGAGTGTGAGCACAGCACAAGAGTGCTGAGCCAGGCACATGCTTGGGGCACAGGCTCAGTGAGAAGCACCTTTTCCCATTAGAACTTTCCCTTTCTAAGTTTTACACCACTCAGCTTTCTGGCCAAAAAAACCACTTCAAAACTCAGTGCCCAGATGAAACCAGAGAGTTTTTCCCAGCTCCTACACGGTCGCAGCCTTGCTTGAAGTTCAGTGAACCTTGCCCAGCCCTCAGGTAGTGATAAATGCTTGCTTAGGGTCAGAGGGGTTTGGTTTCAGCAGCACAAGACCTGGCTCCAGGGAGGGAATTACCTCGGTTTAAAAGGCTGGAGCTCACTGGGGTGAGAGAGGCTTCTCCTCCCAGCACAGCTGATCTGCACGAATAGTGAAACAGCATTTCTTTTTTCTCGGGAACTTTGACTACTGAAATGAGACAGCACTTGGAAGCACTTCTGCTCCAAGGACACAGGATATAAAAGCACAGGGACTAAAAAGAGACCTCACCAGCAGCTCTGAGCAAGTTTGCTGAGCCTGTTTTGGGGAAACTTGTTGCTGTGTGATCCACAGCCCTCTGAAGCGCCTACATGAGTGCCCCTGAGGTCCAGGAGCGTTCAGCTCCCAGCTCACAGGCCCATCATGGCATTACAAATGATCTAAACTGCTGAACGCTCTCTGGCCACGTCATTCCTCTTCTCCCCTTTGAGCTTTTATTTTGATCTGCGAAGTGTGTCCCAGCGCCGGTGCCAAAGGAAGTTCCCTAGACAATGTACACTGTGTTGTGTTCATGGCGCTCGCCTCCTCATTTGTACTCCTCGGGTAGCTTGACAGCTCGTTTCCCTAAATTTACAGAGCTCACATTTCATGTATGTATTATTCATTATGAAAGAATCTAAATTCCTACACAATATCCCGAATCAGAGCGTAAACTGATTTAAGCACCTGGCTAACAAGCTGGGTGGCTCCAGCTTTGGGCTCTTAATCAGACTCTCGTTAAAAGGCACAGCCCAGGATCTACTTTTAGAATTAAGACTTAATAAAAAAAAAATACATTAAATATGAATGCAGCCCCCAAAGAAAGGCAGTGAGGATTTCTTTTCATCCCTGAGAGCTCGGCCTCGGCTTTCCCACAAGTAGTGATATTTTACACCCGGCTTGTGGTGCTGAGGACGCTTTTAAGAAAGTGTTTTCTAAGTAATAAAACGTCTCCAAGTGCGGGGATTAGACATAATCCAATTCCTTTATCAAATAAAGATGCCATCGTGGCCTTTGAAACACAAAGGAAGAAGTTCCCTCACTGTTTTCCATCTTACAATTATATCACATAACACACTCGCCAGCGGCTCGGCCGGCGCCGCAGACATCAGCGCTGCGACATAATGAGAAATGGAAAGGGCTCGGCCTCCCCTGCCACCTGCTCACGCTTCTGTATAATCTGGCGAGAGAGGGATTAATCCCTACATTTTGATTTTCCATCTGCATTGCATCAAAGGTAACCCCTGTCAATCCTGAGACATAACCCATGTGTAAGAGCAGGAAATGCCCTGCTTGGCCGTGGCTTTGGCTGTGACAAATGCAAGGCCTTTCTTTAGGGGTCTGTTTGTTTAATTAAATTTTACGCGCGGATAAAATGTTTTGTGAAATTTCCACTGTGGGGTGTTGTAATTAAAACTGCTGAACTCGATACAGACAGGCAACTATTGTAAAGCTGCCTTTGTCTGCAGTTTGAATACCGGCAGCGATCTTTAGCTCTGTAGTCGGGGTTTGCTTTTGGATGCCAAGTGCCTTCCAAAGGAGGTGCAACTTGGAGAGATGTTCACCAGTGGAGAAGTGTATCTGGTTAAATGAGGAGGACACTCCTCTCGCCAAAAAAGGAAATAAAAAAGGCAAGGTAAACTAAGACAAAATTATAACTCCACCTCAAAATATCTAACTTTGATGCTCAGGAGCTGACATGTTCCTCAAACTGATCTCATTTCCCCTTCACTCCAATTATTCTGCACGTTGCAGTGAGAAGGGTCCTGGCTGTTACGGCAGTGTGAGGAGTGACTCTGAAAGGGCACTGCAGAAGGCTGCCCAGCAAACATGCTGTGCTACCGTCTCCTAACAAGTGAGAGAAAAATCTCAGGAACAGCCTGAAAGTGTGAGCGATCAGAACTGTGAGCTACAGCCATTTACTTAAAAAATGAAATTTCTGGCGAAATAAACCTTGCATTCCAGCTGTGGGTTTGGAAGAAAGGCTTTTCTAAGGATCTGGCTATGTCCCCCAGGTAGAGGACCAATGAAATATCCTGGGGACCAGTGGTTTTGGAAGCTCGACCTCACCAGTGGCAAGGAGAAATCGGATGCTGGCTGGGTGCAGAGCAGGTCAGAGGCATTCCCATGTTGCAGGGGGAGAAGCTGTGAGAAGGGAGCTTGCTTCTGAAACATCCCCTCCATACCCGAATTGGCTGCAACAGATCGACTCTGAGTATATCTCTATGGCCCAAAAAATCTCAGATCTTAATTTTATAATATCAGCTTCCATTCTATCTAACATTGATTTTTTTTCCTCTAAGTTGCAATGCACATCCATGAATCAGCCCATGCATGATAGGAGAATGAGAAAGAAAACTCAGACAAATTTTTATGGTTGTTTTTCGCGGAGCTGGCAGCAAAATCTCAGTAAGTCACCAAAAACCAACGGAGGAAATGCATTCCCTTGGATTTTGCTCCACCCTTTGGTAGCACAGATTATGTAAAGATGCCCTGTGCGGGACTTGTATTACAGAGTCGGGTTGGTGGGAATCCAGGAGCACTGGCAAAGCTTTTCCTTTCTCCACATTGACCTATTTCTCTGTCATTTTATCCTCACAAGTTGGAGCCCAGGCACGGGACAACAGCCCGATGTGAATTAGCGTGAGGGCTATTCACCACCTGTTTGAACTGTCAAGTTATGTGGGAAAGCATATCAATTAACTGTTGTGATTATCTCATCAGACTTCCCATCTGACAAAACAGTCACCCCCTTTCCAGCCTAATCCCCCCGGAAAGCCCCCGGCCTTGGCTGGGTGTGGGGCGCTGAGCTGCGGCGATGCCCGCGCCCCGGCCTCTGCACTTTGCTGGATGCAGCCATGTAGTTTCACCCTGCAGACAGCAGGTATTTGGGTTAAATTCCCAGGAGCCTCCTATGTTCCCATATAGCTTAAAAAGCTGGGACACTGGCCAGGAAAAAGGACCTTCTGTGACCTGCTCTTAACCCCCAAGGAAAGTTACACAAACTCTTTCACGCTTCGCTGGGATCGCTGTGTAGGAGTTGGCCAAAACAATACTTTCCCTTGTGTTTGCCTACCTTATTAAATATCAATTAATATTTATGGAAGTTTATAAACAGTGCAGCTTTGGTTTCAAGGGTGCTTAGAAATCCAATCTCCTCCTCCTTTCACTCCCCCCGGGCAGCATTTCTCCTGCTCACTGCTGCATGGTGAGAGCCCCGCTCCTCCGTGAAGGGACGGGGCTGGGGGGCTCCCGAGGACAGCTGCCTGCTCTCCACGCCAGCACACACTGCCTGCAGCCCTTTGGGGCACCCCCAGACCCCACTATCCTGCTCATCCCTGTGCAAAAGTCTGAGGTCATGAGAGACACAGCAACACAGATGGGTACTAGACCAGGATCGGGCCTGATGAGTTTGTAATCTGCATTTATTATAAGTCCATTCTCCCTTTCCCCCCACCCCCCTATTGACACACTACTTTGTTTTAAATTATGTTTAATTTAAAGGATTTTTCTGTACCCTTATTTCCTAGGAAGAGGCTTTCTAAAAGGCTCCTGCTGATTAATTGTTACTGGGCTCCTGCCAAGTGTTGGAAGTTTTACATGTAAAGAGAAAATAGATCTCTCTCTCCAGTTGCCCATGCCTTTTCTGTTCGGTACTTCAGTCTATTTCACAAACGTATGGCCTGTCATTCAAGCCAGAGAGCACCATCCTGCTGTCAGTATTTCCCTCCCCATCACAAAGATTAACATCAGAGGCTCCTTCGTGGAGGCTGGGGTTTCTCTGCTCTCACCCGAGCCCCACGCTGCTCTTTGCCATGCAGCAAACGCACTCTCTGCAACAACCCAACATGACTGAGAAATTACTCCTGCTCCTGCTTTCACTCCTCTGCTTATTTTTGCCAGATAAATCAACATAGCACAGATGTTCATTGCCCCATTTTTCACAGTCCGTTTTAAATTTACTCTTTATTATTTGTAGCAACTTGGAATACTTGAAGTTTAATAATATTGAAAAACAAGGATTTTTTTAGCCTGCCCTTGGCTTACCCTTCGCATCAAGCCAAGTACAGTAGGCTTTGACACCGCTATGGCAGCAGCTATAAAATATCAGAGAGTTTGGGTTCCTTTTATTTTCTGAACACAGACCCACAGCCAACATTGCCAGTGCTTTGCAGTTATTTCTCTAGCACAGGTTTAACCACCATGGGCACCACCGGGTGCCACAGAGGAGGAGGAAGCCATGGGCACGGCCCCAGGGAGGCTGGGGAAGGAACTGATGCTCGCTGCTGCCACAATCCACCACAGGACCTTAAGCAAAGCATTTTGTAGGTCAATGCCTGAGTTGCCTTGCACATGAGCCAGACAAATCAATGCTTACCACATGTCAGGTGAGATACATCAAATAGCAATGTTTGTAATGCCATCTCCTCCCTCAGCACCTCCCTGCATCAAACCGGCACCTCTCTGGGTGAGCAAAGGCTCGTGGCATCTCATCCCATTTGTCTGGGGAAGGCAGCTCTAGTCTCAGCTGTGGGCAAACTCTGCCAAGGCATGGGGGCTGGAAGAAAAGCAGCACCAGCCTCAGCAGCTTATCTGCAAGGGCTATCACTGGGACCATCTGAAGGCGATTAGGTAAGAGGGTGTCAGGTTTAATGCATCAGACAAACCTGTGTGCTTGGCCTGACAGATCCTGCAATCTGAGAGTTTAAGAAGAAAGGGATTTAGGCTTGGATTCCTTTCTGGGCTTCCAAAAATAAACTTCTGCAAGCCCAATTTAAAAAGCAACATTCATTAGAGGGAATCAACTTCAGAAAAGTCTGCTACATCTCTGCAACCACGTGAACCATGGATGATAGTATGGAGTAGGCAAGAAACAACAAAATAAAACAATGCCCACTAGCAAATAAACCCCTTAATCTCATGCATAGTTGATATTTTTCACTCTTTCTCTCCATATTCACCTCCCACACTTATTGCCAGTTAATGCAGAAAAGTAGTTGTGATGTTTTAATAGCTCAGATCAATAGCAGCCCCCTCCTTCATTCTCTTTTTTAACCTCCAAAATTATTTTAGGCAAGGCTTGGTTCGGTTTGTCCTTATTTATTTATTACTTAATCGGTAGAGAACCCTTGAGGCAAAATAGCCTCGTTTGCAAGAAGGATCAGGTGCCAGAAGCAGCAGAGGCAGAGCTACAAATCAGTATGCAAACCAGCTTCCATCCACCAACATAAAGGATCTCCAATACAGCACATGTGTTATTTGCTTACATTACTTAACACAGTTTAACACGTAGTTTTAAACAGAACACTTGTTTGTAAGAGGCACAATATGGAAGGGCAAGGTGTCATTTCCAAAGCATGATCAAAACTGGAAAAGGCATTTTTGCAGGAAAAGCACATCTATCCCAAACAAGGCTCTGCAATCAATCCTTGCCTCGTTAACACGTTCCATGAAAGATGCCCTGTCTGTCCATTAAGAGTTGTTCCCACATATCTCTCCTAAATCTTTAGATTTGTTATTGTTAATTATTATTTATACATTTTTGTATACTCTGGAAATAGTAAAATGTGCTGAATTATCCTCTATATGTGAAGAACAACTGGTTCTGCAGCAGGTTAAAAAAGACCCCTCAGCTCTTCTGCTCCATTGTAGACTTGAAGAGACAAACAGGCAGATTTTGTTAACCTGGGATTTTTGTGCTCACTAAAATGAGGGGTAGTCTCATCCCCTGCTCGCACCCATGGAACATGACTTAATGTCATTAATCCCTCTGTGGGTCCAAGGGACATAAAGATCTCTTTCTGCTGGAATAAACCCAGTCTATTAAAGCAAAATGCGTGAAACTCACCAACTTGTTTTAGAAGTTGTTCATTGTCTGAGGTTTTCTTTGGCTATAGTTCTCCGATTCCAATGATCAAAGGAGTCTCTCTCTTTTTTTACCCTCATCCTTATGTAAGGAGACAGGTAACAGATCAATCAGTTAACTGGCATTAAGATGTCACTTTAAAAATAGGTTGTTCTGGATGGTGAGAATAGTCAAGACTAGGATGAAAGATCTGGGCTGAGAAACGAGTATGAGTCCTCAAGCCACAGGCTGCAAGATGGCAGGAGGACAACATGATATTGTCATGCTAAGGACATTTGAAAGAAGAGGGAAGGGAGGAAACAGCAAACAATGTGGTAACACACTCCCACAAAAGATCACCCATCTTCTGCACCAGAGGCAGACAGGGAGTCAGTGGGGGTATGGCTGCAGTCAAACTCAATAACAAGCAGCATTATAGAGGGGTATTTAAGTGTCAGCAAACTTAAGGCTATACGTCTGAAGGTACATTTCTTTAATGAATAGTTTTGTTGTCCCGAGATATTTACAGCCTGTGTTGGCAGCACTTCAATAACCCCACAGTGCAGGGCTGCTTACAGAATAAAATTACTTGCCTTAACCAAGCATACTGTAAATTTTCAAGAGCCACTGTCCTATTGAAAACAGGGCCCTGCTGTGTGCTAGCATTTGATTTAAGGTAACGTGTACCTCGCTGCTTTCTGTTCCTTGTCTTTCCAGGAGATTCGCTCTCAGAGTGGTGCTTGGCCACAGGAGCAAGCCCAGGAGCACTCCTCTAGCCAGGGATGCTCACAACAGGACAGGATTCCTCACACCCAGGGTCACTCTGCAGCTCAGACCAGTGTGTCCCCAAAGGTATTTGTGCACTGAGTGACAACAGAGAGCTGATTTTGCAGACATTTATGTGGAGGACTGAACTGTAGCTGTAGAGGGGGGATCCTTCTACTTGCAAACAAAACCCTCCCTCAACATGTGAACATATACATCAGACTAAGAAACTCAGACAGATTTGTACTTTCCTGGCATGAAAGAAAGTCAGAGGAAACCTGGGAGCTTGGTCAAGCCTTTCCTCTGGATATGGACTTTTATTATGGCCAGGACTGCCAGTCCTACCTGAACATGACCCAGAGCCTCTGCTCCCAAATTTCAGACATTGCCCTAAGAGCCTCCTGCAAGACCAGACTGATCTTTCTAAACTAATGTGGGACACATCTCAAGTTTATAACAAAGGTGATTTAAGAACTTTCCTTTTCAGTGCATCTGTTGTTTCACGTGGATGCACATACACAGATGGAGAAGTCAGAAATGTATGAAAATGTGAACTTCTCAGGAGGAAAAACTGAAACAGGATAAGAAAAAAAAAAACCCTATTAAAACCATAGAAAAACTCTGAGGTTTCCAAACAGCAGAGGAGGAATGAAGCCATGATCTGGCCATTTGAAATGGCACTTTCCATGACCTCAGCTCTCTGCTTGTTGTGTCCTCCAGGGAAACAAAACACAAGTAATAGTTAATTACACAACCCAAAGCTCTCTCCCAAAAGTGTTTTTGACCATGAAAGATATTCTTCTCCTACTTAATAAAAGCTTACCCCCAAACCCCACCACTGATAGTATCAACCTTCTGCCTGCAATGCTGGAGTGACCTGAAGCCACCGGGTCTGAAGCCTGCTCTTAACCCCAGCATACAAAAACACTTCACGTGTGACCTGCCGATTGATTTACAGTACAGTGAGGGGACAGTGGATTAACAGTGTGTATAGCTGGATCAGCCTCCAAGGTAGAAAACAAGCTCAGCCTGGTTTAGATCTGTGCGTGGGAAAATTTAGCATCGCTCTCTACAAAAGCTCATTTGCAATTTATGCTCCCAGAGGTTTTTTGGTTTTTCACAGCAGCAGTCAGCCGATCAACAATCTCTAGTAAATGAAACATGCCAAACTTCCACAGAGCAGCACGGTTTCTCCTCCCACTCATCCCTCTTGTTTGTGTTACTTCCAAGGGAAGACATTTTCCCAAGAGACCAAAGGAAGAAAGGAACAGTCAGTGAACTCAAGTGTGCAACCTCTCCTTGGCTGGAGGAGATGGGGAGGAAGAACATGAGATGCAGATCTCCTGTTCAGTGACACAACCAAGGCAATAAAGATCATAATGGACCAGAATTTGTCCAAAGGTATCAAAGTGAATTTGTTCAGCTGGAATAGGTAAAGAAAAATACATTGCAATCAAGAGCAAAGGCTGTTCCATTGGGCTGAACCAGTACCAAGGTGTCTAACCAATAAGCCAGTCAGAACAATCTGACTCTGGTGTCAGCCTGAGTTACCTGTCTTAGCAATGGAAACCTCAAGCCAAGGCAGCTCCAGTTGCTGCTTAGGCATTAGTTCTCACACTGTCCAGGTGTGCAAAGTGTGGCTTTTTACTCCTAAAGACATGGTAACATTAGATCTGGAGGAGGACAGGGAACACCACTGAGAATTCTCCAGTAACGATTACATTTATCCCTTGGAGGTCTCTAAAGAGACTTTTGAAAAAACACTTAATTTTTAAGCTTTGAGAACAGATCAGATTTCACAAGTCACTCAGTCCTGTAGTACCTGTTTCCTTAACCCTTCTGAAAGTCCCTCTGCCCAACACACTAACTGGGTGCTTACTAATCTGGATGCTTATTATCCTCAGTACCCTGTCCAAGGTCTATGTACAGTGTGTTTAAAGTTTGCCTTTCAAGTGGCATTACCTTCTCTCTGTTTCTCTTTCCCTCCAGTGAAGTAAGAAAACACAAACAAAACCCCTTCCTCGAGCTGTCTCGAGCAGCATGTGTCTGCCGAGAACAGGGATGCACTGCAAATTAATAAGGATTAGGAAAATGATGGCAATGGATATGATACTGAGAACTTCTACTTACTGGGGTTTATAGCTATACAGAGTTTGAAATGGATAATGAGTCCACTCTTGGTTTAAGCTAATTTCTCTTTGAGATCAGCTGTGAAGATCCACCCTGAGGCAGCACAGTGAAGGCCAGACCTGACCCAGCCCATCCACACCAGCGCAGGTTCTGCAGAGCACGTCCCAAGCACGTCCCAAGCAGCAACCACCCCATTTCACCACAGACCTGTGAGGACCTGTTTCTTCACCTGCCTTAGCCAATCCTCTCCTGTCACACTTCATTCATTTATATTGGTGTTAATCCTGCCAAGAAAAGATGGATGCAGCACTCTGCTTACCTCTTCCCCCAGTGCTTTTTGCAGTTTGCCTTCCCTCATTTCCCATCCAGAAAGACAAACGCTGGTGGCAGAGCTGGTGAGGCACTGCTGTCCCTTCCCACTGCCCAGCACCAAACCTGGGCACCAGGGCAAAGATGTGCCAGAGGTGGCCCAGCTGGCCAAGGGACCCTCCGGACACACGTGCATGATGTTGTTCTCCATGCTCAGGTTATTTACACATTGACAACTGCACCAAGGATGCTGCTACAGGGTTCTGCTCCTCCTCAGAGTGTAAGGATGTGACACAGAATCAAGGTGGTCCAAACCACATCAGGTCACAAATCACGGGGCCGATGGCAAAGGGGACCAGAAGCTCCTCTTCCACCCAGGTGCATGAAGCATAGAGAGCCACAGCAGCATCCTCCCCATTTGCAGAGCCTCTCCAAGGCACTGGCTCCATCCCTCAAAGGAAGACAAGCCCTGGCAGACCAGCTACAGCTCATTCCAGGGGACACAGTAGGGTTTTCTTCCACTCATGTGTACCAAGAAGAGCAAATTAACCCCATCTTGCCATGCCCTGGAAAACCCCAATCGCATCTTTCATTTCAGTTTGCTATTAAATGGAGCAAGACACTACAAAGGTCTCCAAATATGTCTGCAGAAGAAAATTTGCCTCCTCCTCCTTTCCCTGGCATTGTGCAGCCAGTCTGCAGCAGAGCATCTATAGTACAGATGACAGAACACGGGGTCCTTTTGCATGGACTGTCCCTTCTGAGTCTCTCAGGGACTGGTAAAACTCCAGAGATGGTAAAATTTGGCACAGCCATGAACCAAGAGCATTCCCCTACACCCACCGTGTGCATGTGCATACCACACAGCCACACTATCTATCCAAATCTGGTATGTCTCTATCTGAAGTGACACAGGCAACAAAAGGGATGTCCCCCCCGCCACCCATCCCCATCTATTGAGTGATGCAGATGGGCAGTTCAGGAGGACTGTGTGCACATATGCAGAGATCCTCTCATGTCCTTTGACCCCTTGTCCCTCCATCATGGAAGATCTATAACATTTACAATCCAAAAAACAAAAGAGAAGGAAGAGTAGGGCCAGAATTCATCTTCCAGGCTGACACCTAGCGTTAATTAACGACTTAAAAATCAATGACATAAGGGACAGGCAGCAAATGACACCTCCACACAGAACCTGCCTGCTTGCAGGAGCAAGAAAAAAAACATCTTTGAGGGCAGCTTTGATGCACACTGTACTGGGGGGACTGGGAGGAGTGGTGAGGCTGGCCCCCCCACCCCATTGATCTCTGCTGGCTGAAACACCCTAAATGCCCCCACTTGATTTCTTCCTTTTCCACTCACAGCATGCCATGTTTGGGTTTCCCTGGGGAGGCTGTTCCCAAAGGTACTGGAAACCTGATGTGGTTTAAAGCTGAGCATACAGCAAAAGCACTCAAAGGTCTAAATGGGAGATGCATTTTTAAAAGCTGTCAGACATGTTTTCTGCTGTACATTTTGGAGGACAAAAGGCCGGTGCTCTGCATTCACCTGGGCCCAGCAGGTCCTGGCCCACAGATCTGGGTTTATTCCAGGCATCTGTACTGCAGGTGAAAGTAAGGCAGCTCCATCTATTGCTGATATTAACAGCAGACGGCATCCCCAGGGGTCCCAGGACTGTTTTTCTGGTTAGGTTGTTTTACACCCCTGCATCTCTTCTCTTCAGTAAAATTGCTCACGATACACATCGCTGCAGGATAACCCAGGGCTGGCGGTTTCTCTTTAGACCCACAGGAAAAACTAACTGTGCACGTGGCCAAAGCACTGCTCACGGGGCAAACACAGCCAAGGTGCCTGCGAGGGCCCAGTGAGATGCAGCCAAGCAGCCTCGCTGGCACAGCTGCAGTTGGCACAGGCTGCAGGCATGATGCCAGCTGGTCCCTGCCACAGGGCAAAGCAGCATCTCCCACGCATGCATCACAACAGAGAAGCAGCAGAAAGGAGTCACACCTTGACTTTAAGTTGGGGAAATGCAGACGTGTTTGCAGACACGCTTTGGAGTTTAGTTCACAAGCCATCAGAAAGGCACTTTCACAGCTTCCCTATCAATGGAGGCGAGGAAAGGAGGCCAATCCTACACCTCTCTCCTCATGGCTGTGCTTGTGCAGCTGAGCATCCCTGACTCACTGGCAGCAAGCACTGAGCAAATGGAGCCGGGGAGGTGACTGCTGCTTCCAACGAGATGAAGCCTAGATATTAGGGGTAAGGCTGGCAGCTCCTGCTGGCCATGCAGCTTGGGAATTGGCAGCAGAGCTGGTGCTGGGACAAGTGAGCAGTTATGCCCTCTCCTAAGTGCAGCACTGCCAACATTTATTGCGGGGAGAGAGCGCATAGGCTCACAGCTCCCCCATAATCCATGACATGCACTATTTTGCAAACTAACCTACTTAAAACACACCAAGCCAGCACATGCAGGATCCTCAAAGGCAAAGAGGAGAGGTGCAGCTCCCAGATGCCAACCATCCCCAGGGCTTGGTGCTTCTCCTGTTGGAAAACCCCCAATGCCACAAAACTTTTGGGCAGGAGCTGTGTGGAGGGACAGCCCTGGAGAGCAGATGGTGCCTCTTGTTTTTGGTTTGGGTTTTTTTTTTGAAGAGCAAACCTTTCTGGAATACTAAATCTTACAGAAGCTGTAAATGTCAAATTTAAATTCATACTTTGTACCACCTTTGATTTCAAAGAGGATTACACCTATTCGCTGAAAGCAAAGCAACACCAAAGCTACATGAAATGGAATTACGACTACTTAGGCCTTTTTCTATTGCCTCTTTATATTGTTAACTCCTTCCAATTCATTAAGTCTAATCCTTATTAGGCTAAGTAACACACATATGAATAGACAGGACTGGACACAGGAGCATATGTGCCTTTTGTATCACTTCCTGGTTAATCCCTAGCCCGGGGAGGGGGCAGCCTCGGGGAGAAGCGGGTGTCCCGGGCGGGGTGGCCGGGCGCACGCTGCCCGGCGGGGAGCAGCACGGGCCGCCCCGCCGCCTCGGGCGGCCGCCCCGGCGCGACGCTTTGTTCATCAATCTGCTCCGGAGCGAGGGCACCCGCGGGGCCGCTCTGTTATGGAAATGCGCTCCGGCCGTCCCGCCACGCCGCTCATCAACTCTGGAAGAGCCTCTTGACAAAGCGGGAAATTTCACAAGGTGGGGAGGGAGCGATGGGAAACAGATGCATTTGGAGGGGGAAAAAAAGAGCCTGTTTGTAGTTTGCCAGCTCTGTTAGTAGAAACCTTCCAAAAGCATCCCTAGCCACAGTGTTTTCTCTGTCCCTAGGCTCTCCCTGCTCTGTTTATGGACTCGTAGCTCAAGCAGCAAGACCAGGAAAGGGCTAAACCCCAGCCTTTAGCAGTGTGCGGGAGCACTGGGGGTGTCCACCTCTGGCAAAGTGCTTCTTGTACGTTTATAACCCGTGATTCACAACAGAAAACACTCAACTCCATGCTGAGTGACACACACAGCAGTAGCATCATCCCTCACATGCTCTGCAGAAAAACAAGGGGTAAAATTCTGCTTTTCCCAGGCAAGATGTAAACCAAAGCCAAACTGCATGGAAGTCAGTGGAGTTAACACAGCAGTGAGTGAGAGAGGAATCAAAGTATATAAAACAGATATTTAAACAGCACCAGGGATGCTCATAGTGTTTTAAAAACAATAAAGCATCACCTTATATAGTCTCTTGCATATTGCAGACATGAAATAAAGCCAAGACAGGAGCTAGAAGATCTAATTCCCTGGCTACAAAGAAGAGAGAGTGATTCAGGTTTACAGGGTGCCATTCAGTTTTATGACAATATCTCCTAATACAGCAGGTTTATCAATTGAGCAAAAAGGCACAACAGGGTGTGTTATTATTGGAGCCTAATCTCACGCCTCGGGTGTGTTGTGTGAGGCACGAGGGCAAAAGGCCATACCACTGTGTGATTATCCAACAGCAATGCTCACTCAGGACGCCGTGTCTGGATTACAAAGTGGATTGGCTTAGGTTTTAAAATGAAATGTTAACATTTGTTGCTTAGGTTTCACACTGAGGATGAATCTCCCTGCTGCAGGTAGAAAGTATGAATAGCACATGGACAGCAGAAAAGCAAAGATGGTGCTCAGTGTCATTGAGTTTCCTCTTCACTGGTCAGACTGCCCATGGCCTTGGGGTGCTACATTGCCTCTGACCAAACACCTAAGAAAGCATCTTCAGTGGCCATAAGAATGAGCTAGGACATACAGTTATACACATAAACAAAAAAGTTACTTTGCTGTAGAAAGACTCCCAGAGCAAATCACCAGTAAATCAAATGCTCCTTGCAGAGGGACGATACATTCTCAGCTTCCCTGCCAGGAGCCTTTGGCCACAGAGGAGCCAAGCTCCTGCACCCACTGCACACCTCAGTCTTCCCATCCATAAAATGGAGCTAATGTTTTGTTTCTCCACCAATGTTCCCGAGGGCCAAGAAGCTGTCTGAGATCCTGGGTAAGTACACTGAGTGTTGAATGGCACTTGTGCAGGAGCCACTGAGCAAAAGACTTGCTGGTGTATGAACAGAGTAGATTACTCCTTGCTGGATCAGTCCCACTTCTGTCAGCAGGATACAGGGGCACATGCTGCATACCCGGGGGGAGGACGGTACCCTACAGGTTTTAATTAGCACTCTTCTAGCAGCAAAGTTCCTGTCTATTGTCACTTAATTACTGTGTATCTACCCCAACAGACATTAAGGTTTCCCTATGACCTCTCGCTCTCTACACCCTTGTCATTCTCTCTCTCAGAGCCCCGTGTGACACTGGGGAAACATGGAGCAACTTCTTAATTAATTGGACTAATTAGTCTCCTAGATGGCTGGACAGCTGGACCCTATCTCCTCCCTGATCTCCTTGTGGAGGGAACAATCAAATCGCCGTTTGTTTCTCCAGAGTTGACAAAGTCTCAGCACTGCCCGTGATCTGGTTCCTATTAACCCGACTCCCTTGAGGATGCTGCAGAGGATGAAGACGTTTTCCCTTTGGCTAATGAAGTCTGCAGCAAGACCACACCATTGCCAGAAAAGCACCTGGTAGCCTCAGAAAGGGTCAAAGTTTCTTCTCAACTCCTTCCCTGTTTCAGAGGGTTTATAACACGGCTGTAGAGCTTTGCTCTGGCTTGAAACCTCCCGGCTGCGTCTCAGACACACACTGTAATTCTTTATACCTTCCAAAACTATGCTTATGCCTATTTTTAACCCTTTGGATCAAACCTAATTTTTCAAGAAGGCCAATATTCGGTCCTCCTGAAAGGATATTTTTCTCATCCATGTCTATATGCACTATCAGAACCTGAGACATGTCACTGTCTGAGGCTTCCTCCCAACACCCTGACACACGCCTCCCATGAGCAGAACACTTGCTTCCTTTTCTTACTTGATAAACAATGGCATTTTCCATTAAGGCAAAGCTTTAGATAATGCCACAATTGCAAGGCTTAACCTGCACTGCTGGATTTTTGGTAATTCTTAGAATGGACTTTTACCAGATTTTGATGTTTCTCTGCCTTCAGACTTCAGAAATGTCTTTGATTTACAATGGGAATGTGGGGAATAAGATTGTCGATAATATGAGAAAAACAAGCAAGAAGAGCATGGGGACAGCCTTGGGAAGGGAGAGATGGGCCAATGTGTGGGGCTTGGGCCTGGGACAAGCAGCAGGAGGCCAGGGGGCTTCATTGAGCACGTTAGTAGGAATTGCTGCAAGAGGCAAAGGGCTGTATTGGAGAGTGGGGAGTGTGATAGAGCCTTCGTCTTGTCCCTCTGCTTGATGGATAACTCTCAGGCACAAACACACTTGTAGCTGTGCTGGTACAAATATCTACGTCTGTACAGTAATCTGTCATCAACCAACACAGAATGAGAGACCAAGTAAAACAAACTGGAAGATCTCTGAAAGGAAAACTGTGCAGTTCACTACCAAGGTTAGAAAAAGAAGGGGAAAGAGGCAGCTGCTAAAATGCTCTCTGCAAGAAAAGTTTAATTACTTGAACTGACACACTTTAGTGGGGACTGCTAGGACTGGGGGCTTGGCCATTGTCCTGTTACCCACATTCAGGGTTCAGACTCTGCAGACTGGGCTGTACAGACAGAACCAAAGATAGAGCCTGTGTATGTCCACACAGATCCCTCTGCTGCAGCCCCCTGGAACCTCTGGAGGAAACTCCCCCAGGAACTTGTAGGTCTGTTAGACACTGGATGACTACATCCAGCATCCCACCTTCTCACTCCACAACAGATATTACTACTGATCCTCTTCCTGCCTCACATATTCCTCCATAGACAGATTTTGATCAGGAGAAAGCCACAGTTTCAGCATGCTTTTGCGACACATCCAGATGCTGCAAACTGGGGAGAAAACAAGATAAAAACACTTTCTGGATTTGCTAGATATGAAACTCCATCTAGAAGCAAACAGGAAGATTTTTTTTTCCCACCCTGTCTATGTTGTTTCCTTTAGGGCTACAAGATGCTCTCCCCAAATGATACAGCTTAAAAATAAAGTGGAAACAGCAAGCATCCATCTGGAGATTTAAAACAAATACACTTGGTGCATTTTGGAAGCAAATGCAAAACAGCTGAACAATGCAGCAGGAGGGAAATGCGAGGCAGCCACAGTAGGCTGACAGACAAGAAGCAAAGGAACAGTTAGCTACAGGAGCAGTAGCAGCCACATAAAAGATGGCTATTGAGTGCTGAAACAGGCACAGTGTAAGCAACACTTTCCAGAGAAATAAAAAGATACAGGCTTCACATTGGCACGGAAACTGTGCACAAGGGCGGCTCTGGCTTTACTAATATCCAGCGTGTTGGCAGGGGTCATATAAAGGAAAACAAGTAGTTATGAAAAGCACCTCCCTAGCACAAACACAGTCCTGACACACCTCCTCTCCTTCAACAGCCACTCACAAAATTCTCATAGGGATCAAATTAAAATAAATGGACAGGTTCTTTCCTCTTGGTCTCAGCAGGCAGGAGCTCAGGGAACTTTCCTGAGTACCAGAAGTTAAAAGTGAAGCAGAAATAGGAGGAGCTGAAGTTTCCCATGGTGCTCAGGAGTTCTGGCTGGCCTCTGACCTGACTCAAACCCAGGAATTTAACATACACAATTCTACTGGCTCATCCATAACTATTTTTCCCCCTCCCCAAGAAATAGCATTTTGTTTTATAAAGACACTGAGCCTTTGTTTATAAAACTTGTGAGTGACGGAGCATCCACCATATCCTCTAGCAATTTTCTCCAATGGTTAATTACTGTGACTGTCAAAACACACACTTCAGTTCTCATTTGAATTTCTCTGCCATCAGTTTCTAACCATGGAACCTAGTTTGAGGGTTTTTTTCTGATCAGCTTTAGACTTTTTTACTGTCTTTTATTCTTCCCTGCATTGGTATTTGTAGATTATGACCACATTGTCTTTTAACCTTTTCTTATGTAAAGATTGGTTCGAACTCTTTGGCACCAATATGAGATAACCTTAATGTACTTCTGCACTAGAGAGGCCCCAGAAAGGCACAAGGATTGCAGGCATGAGGGACTATACACAAATGAGAAGAAAGGCAATCAACACATTGGTCGTATCATACTGCATATTACCTAAGCAACAGTCATTTAAACACAGAGAAGATAATAGAAGTCAAAGATATCAAAACATCCCTGATGCCTTGCCTATTGGTCAAACAAATGGGCTAAATGAAGCTCTCTCTTGCTAAATACAGACTCCTCATCACCTGAACCCAAACCACCAAAAGGATGGTCGGCCTGTTTCCCAGTGACTCTTGTGTCCACAAAACTGAACCTCCTCATCTTCTCTCTGGAGAGAGAAGAGAGAATTGTGCCCCCCAGGAGCCTTGTACCTCCAACCGATCCCAAGGAGCAGCTTCCAATTCACCAGCAAAGCACCAACTATTGCCTTTTTAACTCATGTATTTTCAACACATACAAAGAACATGTACAACAAGGTTTTGCTGTGGTCAATAATCCCTGAAATGATGTTTTCAACAAACCTCATTTCAAGTCTAGATCTGGAGTAGAGAAGTGATTGGATGAAAGGCCATTATATGACTGCTGTAATTTATTCTGCAGAGAGCTAAAACCACCAATTATCTGACATGAATGACACCACTTCTTTTTCTTACCAACACAAAGGTGCACAGTATCTATTTTCTGAGATCTAATTTAAATTTTAAAAATCCTCCTATGTTTAAATAGAAGGTGGCAGATACAAACCAGCTCGAGTCAGAAATACAGAGCAGAAGTGAGGAACTGAAGTTGGGGGCCAGCGCTCCATCCCTTGGTGCCATCACTTGGGCTCCTCAGGGAAGCGGTCGCCAGCACTTCAAACCACACTGGTTTGTGATACATTAACACTGTTTACATGCAGGCAGAGCTGGGAGGAGTTGGCATTTTGTTACTTTGACAGGTGAGAAGTGAGGCTGCAAAGAGGAGGATTTTAATTTCACGCAAGCTAAAATTATCCATGTTACGAGAGGCAGAAATTGGCTGGCAGACAACCACCACGTTAGCCACCCCGTCGTGGCTGAGTTTCCTATCAGGTGTCTTGCTTTGTACAAGTTGCAACAGCAAACTGCCCTGAGTAGGTTAAAAAGTTAGGCAAAAAGTCAAGAAAACCCACTGTACAAAATCTGAGGTGTTTATTTAAGGGACAGCATCCTCTGCTGTGCCTCCCATCCATGACACCTTTCTCTGGCTTGGGAAACTGGTGACCCACTTGCTGGACCAAATCAATTAAATCTCATTCGCTCATTAACGCTAACTAGAGAGTGACTGCTTATTTTAGAACCTCAATTATTTCCCATCCTCTCCTCCAGAAGGACCACGGCATCAAGTAACTATTTGCGTGGTGTCTGTGACGCTTCCCAGGATGCCAACGCCAGCTGAGCCTCGGTTAGAAGTTTTGCAGCAGTGGTTTGTGCCCAAGCAGTGGTCAAGTGTCACTGGGGATGATGCCAAGCCAGCACAGCAAGCTCAGCTGATGCTTCAGCTGTTAATTTACTGCAGGGAAAGGCTACTGCCACAATATACTGGTTTATGGCAAACAGGGCAACACCTTTTAAACTGACAAATGTGAGTGACACATGGGAAGCGTTTCACAACGTCTTGCTAGTTTGTGAAAGGGGATGGAGGAAAGCAGTCTGGATCATAAAACACTGGCTTTAATCTTCCACAAAAAAAAATTACAAGCAAGAGCAAGAAGATAAATATAATTACAATATTCTGAAAAGCTCTGTACATATGTGCATCCATTTCTAATATTCACCAGGGGAATTACAATGTCTTTGTTCTGTGGCACAGTACCCTCAGCTCTACACAGGCAAATAAAACTCCTGGCTTTTAACGAGACCATTGTCTGATAGTTGGAAGGGGACAAGTTAGGGGGAGATTGGGATTTGCCTTTCTCAAGTTTGATATTCAATGCTGATTTCCAGAGCGTGGTATAGGAGTAAAGGAGGGAGTACAGGGAGTAAGGGAGGCAGGGCCCCTCTCTGACAATTTCAGGACCTGAGCAGCCCACAGCAGGACAGAGGAAAGCAGGAGCACGGCCGAATTGGGACCATTCCCTGAGCCACAGTGTTTTCAGCATGTGCTGAGGACAACACTGACCTTCTGCACCAGCAAATAGCAAATTAATGCCTCATCTGGCATTTTGAAACCTCTGAATTAAGTGGCAGTATCATAAATCCGTGCTATTTCTTTTAAATGTCATTAACGCTGATGATGTTTCAGGTCAAACCCGAGTCTCAAACCATAAACAGACCAAAGAAAAACATTAGCTCTCAGAGGCAAAACCACCCCCAGTTTATGGGATAGGGATATATAGTTTTCTAAACTAGTTTGAACTTATTGCAGCAGCTCCTATTTATCTTGAACAATCACTTCATAAACTCCAATTCCAGGACTAAAAAGAAGGCAAACACTTTTTATGGACTGCCTCAGTTCATTTAGTTCAATTCATCATAGCTTTGTTGATGTAACTCCTGAGCAGATCCGTTCCTGCCGCGCAGCTTTATGCCGGCACAGGCTTTTAGGGATGGTGAGTGAGATGACTCTGAGCTGTCACTTTCTTCTCCCAATGTTTTACAGCCACTGCTGCTGTAGGTGGTTTCTGCTTTTCCTATCACGGTGACATCTGAGTGCTGCTTTCAATGAGGCCAAATGGCCAAGTTCTAGCAGGTTTTGGACACTGGGAATTAATCAAAGTTCAATGTTTATGTCTCACGCTCATTCATCAGCAGGAGCAGCCAACACCGCTCCGAGTGAGGACACCTGGGTTTTCCTTCTGGTTTTCTTTCCCAGCTCTGCAGAGTCGGGGAAGTTTGGTCACGGAAAGGAGTTTAGAGGATCACAGCTGGTCCTGTTTAGCATAAACCCTCTCTCTCAAACTGTCTGATCTCGGGGTATGTCACTAACCTGCCTGAGAGACAGTTCATCAGCTGTAAAGTAGGTATGTGTGACATGCAGAACAGTGTCTGCTGAGTTAAATGCTGGTTATTTTAACCCTTTCCTGTAAGGGTTAGCCAGAGGGCATGAAGCTGAGCTGTCCTGTCATCCTTTCTTATCAGGACAAGCTTTAAACGTTACCATTTTTACCTTTACCATATTCACTTTCAAAACAGCACACAGGGCTGACGACACTACGGTAGGCGCCACGTAGTTAACTCAAAGGTTTTTCTGGAAGCTTTTCAACATACATATTTGACACCACACCACCTCTTTCTTTGGCATTAGATTTCTCCCGCTGGGGAAGCACAGAAGGAGACAGGGCAGTAAGCAGTTTGGGAGGTGCTTGCAGCTTTCCTGCTGAAGGCAGAAGACAAAAGTGATGCTCCTGTGGCTCCCAGTCCCTGGCTCACACGCTCCCTTTGCTGCTGATCTGCAACATATTGTCTGTGACTCATCCGCGTTTCACGAGCGGCGTTCACAAGCTGCGAGGGAGGGAGGGAGCCGCTGCGGTACCCACCACGCTGGGCCCGGGGCGGGAGCTGCCAAAGCCGGAGCCCTCTGCCAGCCACGCTGCTATCCACCCCCAGAAAAATAGGGCAAGTGCCTTTGCAGACCTGGAAGCAAACGCTGAAAACCCTTGAGAGACTTAACTCGTTACACTTGCCACGTGTGATGGAGATGTTATCCAGCCGCTGTAAAGAGGTCTAGAGAATAGCTGCTGCATAGTTTCAAAGTGGATGCTATTAAGATGTTTTAAAGAGGACGAGTGGGTGAGTTTGTGTGTACAAGTGCAAGAGAGAGGGAGAGAACACACATGCAAGTGAAAGAAATATAACATGAAATAAAGAACCAATTAAAGCCGGGGGATAGTCTCTCCAGAGTGATTGGCTCTGTCTAAGCCGAGAACTGGGGCGTTTAACCTTTTGTTTGTGTTTCACTGAAACTTTGCCTTGCTATATCTGCCAGGGTCACAACCAGGTCACAGCCACAAACCATCCCCACCGTGGCCAGTTGCCGTAAATCACCAGGGCTGGGATGGAGCCTGTGCCCAGGCTGGCCTCAGCCCAGCCCTTTCTGATACGCCTGTCACCCCTGGAAATGGTATTGGGATGGCAATCAGGCACAAATAGGATTTTGGTGGCAGTGGCTGCTGTTTGCTTCTTCCTGAAGAATTGGAAGAAATCCAGAGCTGAACAGAATGGATTTTGCAATAGCACAGGCACTTCTCCATCACTACAGTGGCTGGTCAGGGCGCTACGGTTGAGGTTATGTCAGCTTTATGATAGGATTGATTTGCCCCAGGACTCACGCTGGGAGCAAAGTTGGCACTTGGAGTCTTCATCCAGGACACAAATGAGAACCTCGAATCCTCCTCTCAGAGGAGCTGGAATTCGAAGGTTGTTTTCCAACACAAGATCGAAATTTTCACATGTAGGAACAAGCGTCAAGAGAATTCTTTATTCTCAGCTAAAACATCTCCAAACCACTTTAAAAGAGAACTTGACTGAAGAGTCAATTTTAGTTATTTAACTATTTGCAGCCCTGAGGTGGGTCTGTTGATGAAGCCCAGCTTCAGTGAGGACATGCAGCCCTGAGGCTGCTGCACCAGCCAGACCGAATCACTGAGCATCCCACAGGGCAGCAGCAACTATTTACTCAGAGCACAGGAGACTGGAGTCCTCCTGCAATACCAGCCGACGGAGCCACACCAAGCCACAAACCTGTCCTTGGGTTCCCTCCTGCAGCTCTCAGGCAGGGGGACGTGGGGTAGCGCTCCCTGCTTCTCTGCAGCTAGATTAGACTTTGTTCCCACTAATAAACACAGGATCTGATGCAAAGAGCCCTTACTAACCTTGAGCCACATCTCCTTTCTCAATTAATAGCAATTTTGCCATGTTTTGCCCATGCACCAGATGACAGCAACCTCTTTTTTAGTAAATGGCATTAGGTAAGAGCCCATTAATTAAACTCACCATGGAGCAGAAGAACCAAATGAAAACAGAGTGGGCTGAGAATGGCGAGAGGTCCCCTTTGTGGCCACAGAGCATCAGAAAACCAAGAGTGGAATTTTGCTCTCAAATGCAGGTTTACCTTTCTGCTGCAAACATAATATGTTCACAGTTACTCTGGGGTGAGATAATAATCCAATATACATACGCCAAATCACGTGTATTGAGCGTGGCCCATCCAAAGCTGGAGGTGCTCATCCTGCAGGTTACCTTCGAGGGGTTGTCTCGAAGGGATGCAGCCAGTTAAGAAAGGCTGGATTTTACATCGTGAATAAATCAAAAGCTTTTCCTGAAAGCAAGAGCTTTTCAATCTAAGTGAAAACTGCATAAGAAAATGTTCACTTAGCCCAAAATATCCAAAGTCTTGTGGTCCCGCAGATCAGGTAGAGAGTAATTTTTTAACTTACACTTTGAAATTCAAGACTGATTTCTAATCAACCAAATTCCTCCTTTCCTTCCAGGTTTTCCAATAAAAAATATGTAACTTCAAATCTACTATGAGGGCAGGAATTATTGTCTCCTTGGCAGCTGGCCAAAGAAAGCACCGAAAGGCAAGCAGAGAAACATACTGCCTCACAGAGCGACCATGGACACATCTATCCACAAGGAGCTTAGCTTATTTACCTAGTAATCAAATAAATTGTTTCACTCCATCTCTCTAGGCTCAAGACCTCTATTTATTCCTAGCACTCGAACCACCAAGCGCTGGCACAGCAAACCTCCCCACACACACTGCAAACCAGTGCAGCAAAAACAGCGCAAACACAAACTCGCCCTCCGTTTCCACACAGCCACAGCCGGTGCAGGTGGCATCGGCTCAGCCTTCCTGGCCACATACTCAAACACTTCTGTCTTTAATCTGGGTGTAGGAATGATGCATGTCCTGCTGCATGTGTTGCACTGCACAGTGTGCATGCTGGGTTTGGAACACTTGTGCTTCCCAAGGTAACGTGCAAGCTCATTTCATGGCCAATACACACATGCACAAGCACTGTGGACATCTCTGCTGTTGTTCTCCCTCACTGCTTGCCCTTCACCCATTTCACATGTCCTCTCTTTCTATCAGATCATTTGTGTATTAACTCTAAATTAGCTCAGGGCTGGCCCAATTTCTCTGCCCTCCTGCTGTAAGACATTAATGGAGGATTTGTACCAGCAAAGCAAAACTGCCTGTTTGCCCAAGAGACTTTCACTTAAACACAAAGCCCGAGCAGGAGAAAAACAGCTGAGGCTGCTGCCCTCATCACAGGCTGCTGCTCTCCTCACTCACCTACGTGACAACGGCAGGGACGGTCCTGGGGAAGGGCAGCTTGCAGTTCCTGGTATGCCACTGTTTCTGACTTGCTTTCACCCATTTTCATGGGTTGCTCTTAACTATTTTGACTTTCAAAAACAAAAACAAAATAAACCAAATGCAGCACAACCTTCAGAAACAAGTTGCTGGATTTTTCATACCTCTGGGACAGTGCCTACAAAGGTCACACTGTCAACCAGGAGCACTGAGCAGATCAGGGCCGTCTGCTATCTCTGAACCACTGTATTTCTGGAACTGAGGTACCAGCATGTTTACATCCTTGCACTGAATCTCCTCAATCCCTCCAGACAGTACCTGGGAAAGGGAAACCTAACGTTATATAACATTATCTAGAAGAGTCCTGATCAATACAAAAGTCTGATGCTTTGTCCCCTCCCAACAGAAGGATGTGACACACCTATGCTGCAATGTCCCACTCGGGGAATGGATGGGGATGACTGCAATAGCACATGAAGACGCTTCAACAGCCACACGCTGTAGCCAAGAGCACGGAGCTGGGAGGCCCCCAGCAATGCCCAAAAGCAAACACCCCCTTGGCCAGCAGTTAGGGACTGTGCTCCTGTTCTGGTGCTAGAGAGCCTCACAAAGGCAAGAACTCCCTAGAGAGAGGGAGGCTGTACTCTCCTGGATGTACACACAAGAGATACAAGAAGATATAACTTCCAGCATCAAACAAATCCAAATAAACTGGAAAGTAGAGACAAGCACACAGCTGCAGTTCCACAGAGGGCTCCAACTCATTCAAAATACATGAAAAACCAACCCAGAGGTCCTGGTTCAACTCCACAAGTTAAATGTGGTTCCAGTTCTGTTCACACAGATACCTCAACTTAAAAAAAAGAAGACCACAACCCATCCTAAACACTCCTAATGTGCATTGCTAACTGCATATTGCACCTCCAATCATTTGTATGACAGAAAAGGAACCTAATCCTGAATCTGAAAAACTATGTGATGGAGGATTTACAGTATTAGAAGGCAAACAGTGGCAGGTGTAATTAGGAGAAAAATTTGTCATGCTCTTGACTCTAGGAGAGAATGAAAGGTCTGGAATAGCAATCTCCCAAGTGTTTACCCAATGTGAGCGCACACAAGATGGAAAGCACATTTCCAACCACGGACAGATTAATATTTGATGCCAGAAAGAGAAATGCACGCTGTTCATGTTTATTTAGGATATTGTGAAATACAGTGAAATTTGCAATTTTATTGGATTCAGGGGTTCTGTGTTTTTGAAAAGTCCTAAACTACTGTATGTTGGCTAAGAAGCACATATGTTAGTAGTTTAGACATGCCAGCTGCAGAGAATGAAAGAGCTTCCCCTCCCCCCGATTTTAAAGAAGAAAAAAAGAGAAAGATATAAAAAGATTAGCTGCAGGATAAACCAGGAACACTCCACTGAGCTTTCTGTGTCTCTTAATACTAATTTTAGTGGCTAGAACTGACACAAAGGAAAATTATATCTAGGTTACTTTGTCAGCCACTGCAACTCTGGAAGGTGATATTAAAGCAACCAGCTCTTCTAATGGGCTGCGATGAGACCCAGCCTCAGGGATGTCTTGCTCTGCCCAAGGTGAGGGACACACCGACCACCTCCCTGTCCCAGGACAGCTTCCAGCACTATAGACATTTCTGGAACTTTGCTTAGGTTAGTACACAAACACCCCATTGCAACCCTAAAAGTGGGTGCTCCTTTGGGAAGCTCTGCCACCATTCCCCAAGCAGCATCCCAACACTGAGGGCTTTGCCACACAGATGCTCAGAATGATGACATCAAATAAATGAGCAATATGGGGTGTGAACATGGTGTAATTTTCTTTGTCTAATCCTTCCACTAAACTGCAGAGATCACACGTGCAGCCTGCTCTCCCACAATCTGTTGTTCAAACACCTTGGCACCCGAAAGCTGCCCTTGCCCACAAAACACATCAACTCCCCTGCTGTTCACCATTCCACAGAGCCCTTCCAGAAATAATTCTTTTTCTCCAGAAGTTAAAAATTTGATTACACTCTAAGAAAAACAGCACAGAAAATTATATGGGTGTGTATTAACCACATACAAACCCTTATGCACATCACCAGCCCTTCATTAGGGAAGGCCCTCCTGCCTTTCATTTCTGAGCTGGTTTGGGGGTTGGATGCAGCCACCCAGAGCTGGTGTGTGGAAAGCCAGGAATGGAACCAGTGGGCAGATCTCAGGCAGTTGTACTGTCCTCCCTGCACATATATGCTCTCCAGTGCTGTGTGATGCACACACCTTTGTACCTTTACTGCCCCTTTACCCCTTTCCAGCTCAGGACCCTGCAAAGTTGGCCCTGGAAACACAAACTCTGCTCCCTGCTTTTCACCACCAGTTTTTTGACACTAGTATTGAGCAAGGCATACAACCTCAATTTCTGCACAAGGGTGGCAGAGGTGAGGCTGGCAAAGCAGGGGTGAGTTCTGCAGGCTGTTTGTGTGCCTGGCAGTACAGCTCCCTGCAGCACTGCCTTTGCGCTCGGTCGTGCTGTGCAGCCGTGTTGCTGGAGAGTGTCCCTGTGTCTGCACAGCCTTTGTCCCCAGAGATATGGCCCCAGCCTTTCGGGAGAGCTTCACAAAATTACAGCTGGTAACTTGGTGATAAGGTATGTTAGAGTTAAAAGGAAATCAGGATATTCTGGGTGAGGAAAAATAAGGCAGCTTGCTTCTCTCATTCCTCTGCCCAGTTGTGAGCCCAATAAAGGGGATATATTATTCTCCTACACATCATTGGGCAGGAGAGGAAATGTGTGACAGCTTCCATATTCCCCACACAGCCCAGGGTAGGGAAGAAGGAAAATTCTCCTCTCTGTGGCAGAGCAGCAGAGACAGGGGTACCTGGTCGCCTCGCAGTGATCCATTACACATGGAGAAATGGGTTGCAGAAGCAGACACATAATTTGTAACTAGAGGAAGGACTGTTTGTAACAGTGGGAAAAGAATGGAGAAAGAAGAGAATAAAGGGCAAAATGGAGAAAATACACTGAGGGAGGGAAAACCTGGAAAAGAAAGATATCCGTGCAAAAAAGCAAGAAAAGAAAAAATGGTGAAACTAATAAAGCAGGTTAAGGAGAGAGACTGAGAACGGTGGAGGAAAGTCTTATCAATACATGGCTGTGTGAGAGGAGGGGAGAGAAGAGCAAAGGGCAAGATGGGAGGAAGACACGTGCAAAGATCACACAGCACCTTCATTCCCATCTGCACTGGGGCAAACAGCTTCCATTACAGTATGCAAAGTGACCAGAGGCACACAGCTTGCACAGCCCCCTGCTCCAGCAGAAATGACCCAAAATGGTCAAGTCAGGGTCAGTCCCAACTCCTTTGTGAGGGGAGGCACATTGCACAGCTCTTAACACATTTGAAATATGAATAAAACCAACCAATTAACCCAATGATGCCTTGATGGGCAGCAGGTAGAAGATAAGGAAGATGCACAACATTTGTGTTGCTTCACAGGGCAGCCAGTTTGCTCCAGGATTTCTTGGTACCACACTAAACCTTGGGGTACAACTGGGAAAAAAAAAAGCTCTCTGAACTTTAGAATTAAAAATCCTGTATCATAAAGGATTATTCTATCTGTGAGGGTCTATCACAGACACAAAACCCAATTCATTTCTATAAATCCCACAAAAATACATTTCATACAGCTGTGTGTGTATATACGCACTGAAGTCTCCTAAGAGGTTTGCATGAGGCAGACTTTTCCATGAACCCTATGCAGCTAAAATTAGTATGAAAATGGTGGTGTTTCATAAAAGAAAGATATGTGGATGCCCGTAAGTGCCATTTTATTTCTCAGTGAGAGGATAAAGTGTTTTTTCCTACATAATTTTTGATGTAGAGGCTAAATTAGGCCCGAGAAGAGGGACAATACAACTTTAAACATCATTAGTATTCAGTCTACGTAAGCCAACCAACAGCAGTTATGTATTTTTGCAAGTATGCATATAATTTATTGTGGAGAACACAATTTACATGGGTAGTCGATGCCTGTTTTATAGCCTCACAAATAGATGTATGAACTCAAGCATATAATGGCTCAACCAGCAGGCGCAAATACGTTCTAAATCTTCTAAATGTGCTTCACAAAAATGTAACTGAGGAATATAAAACAGATCAATTCTTGCATGTTATATATTGGTTTTTGATTTACAAATCTAATCTGGGAAATTTCTTTAGAAATGAGTGGATTTTTTTTTACTGAACTTCTTCTTTTACAGGATTGTGCCAGTCAAATCCTTGAGGATTCCCTGCTGTATATGACTGGTTTTAGAGGTTTTTTATTAGTAGTTTAATCTATGTAGAGAATACAGTGTATATTTGTAGCATTTGATTTCATAGCTTCCTGAATGTCCTAGTGCTAATTTCCTAAGGAAACCCTTTTCTGTTATTTACAAGCTCATAACACACAGTGTGTTTTATCTATGTTTGCCTTAATTAGCTTCCCAAAAAGAAAAGGGAAGGGAAAAAATAAAGAAAGAAAAAAAACCCATTACTGTGTGGATTCTTGCACATCCTAGAAAGTTGGCAGTTTCATTTCTAATTCAGGTGCAAGGGAAAGATAAAATCTGGGTGTCTGGAATAAAACACATTTCTAATGGGATGGAACGACAATCCCTTATTACCTCCCACCATTTTTCTCATAGTTTTGCTCCAAGTACAGCAAATCCCTGTGCTATATTTTTTCATAATGTATAGCTTGCTATTACCTCTCAAGAACAATTTTTATAGAGAGGGTGCCCTGTTCAATAGATCTGTAGTGTCTCCAAGGGGGAATTCACACAGGGTTTTATTTATGGTTACACTCAACTATACCATGTTGCCAAGCTTCTCTCTTTGGATTTGTCAAAAAAATACTCCTTTCTCCACCAAAGCCTCTGCATCACATGGGTATTAAGATACAAAGGAAATAATTATTTTGCCCTTTTTAAGACCCTTATGGCACTTGTCTGATATAACATCAAAAGAAGAATAATAATTAGAAGAACAAAGTTGGATGTTTGAATATCAGAGAATGAATATTCCAAAACACAGGTTTTGCTTTGAAGCCTGGATTATCTGGAATCTCCAGAAAGATGATTGTTGCTCACTGATTGTATGTTTTCTGACTCACATATGAAGCATTTATCTGGCTCCAAAGGTTTCTGGTATCATCTTTGCTGATACCAGAGCACAAACAAATTAATTCCACCATACTCTTCCAATATTCTTCAGTTTAGATTCAAAGTTCATGTGGAAGTGGCTACAGCTTAATATTTTCTGTCAAATTCATTTTTAATTAAAAAAAAAAAAAAGTCACTAGAACTTAAAATCCAAACAATAAAATGCTTATCATTAAATAAAATAAATCCCACCTTGTGATGACCTTTCCTCTAGCATTAATTTCCCAGTGGTGGGGATGTGTCTGAGTGTGTCTGTCCGTCTCATTTTGGGTCCCCGTCTCTCATGTGGGCACTGGAGGAGGTAGGCAATTAAACTCATTCATTACAAAGCACATCTGGGAGCAGAACTGGGGCATTCAGCTCCCAAAGCCTGGTGCTCCCAAAGCTGAGCCCTGCGCACCCCCAGCCACCCCTCAAGCACCCAGCACAACATTGTTACTGATCCTGCAGCAAAAGGGAGAACAAAGAGACCGTTCTGTTGGAGGTATGACCCAGGGCACCACCAACTCTGACTGTCCGGAGCGACTTAGAGCAACGGGGGAGCTTAGAGCTGCAAAATAATACAAGTCATACTTCAGGGGAAAAAAAAAAACCCCAAGTGATGTCATTTAAGGGTTTGCAATGTTTCTGTTGGGTTTTCCAGAAATAACAATAAGACCAGAACCCTTCCTCTAAAAGACTCTGTAAATTTTGCTGTTGTTCTCATAAAAGAGTACATTAAAAATACTTTTCTTCTACCAGGAAAAAGATCTGATTGCCCAGTAATTAAATCAGTATTGCTATTTTTTACAGCAAAAAAATCTATAGCTTGTCTATGAAAAGATCAGTGTCCCAAGTGACATGTTCTGAGGAAGAAGGAAATCATGAGATAATTCATATTAAAATCCCCACGTTTAGTTGCTGCAAAGTAGCTGCAGATTGTCTTTTCCATTATTGTAGCTGCTACAACATTGTCTATCTACTGAAGATGACTGTGTAGCTGAAACTGGCCCAATTCCTGTGAAAATCCACCTAACAAAGCCCAAAACACTCATTCTACTTTCCTCATACAGGATCAGATTTTTAATGTGTCTTTACCTACTACATGAAGCCCAGAGGCAGCAAAGCCCCAGAATCTTCCTGAGGCTATAGGAGCAATGATTGTGAATTCACTGCATGGCTGAAGGACAGAGAGAGATCCCCCAAGAGCAAAGAGCTGCTCATGTCCCATCAGGGTAGTTGTGCAACACCCTGCATGCAACACATAAGGGCTTTTGTTGTATAGAAGATGTTCACAAAAGGCTAAACAGAAGCTCTGCCAATCTTACCAGGAGATAGACAATGATGCAAGCCCAGCTAACCACCCCATATCCCCTCAGCTCTGTGTCAAAGTTATGCCTTTGTCAAGCCAAGGCCACTGGAAAATAACCCTTCTCTAGCAAAATACTGCACTGCACTGCATGTGGCTGGGCTAAACCTGATGACCAGGCTCAACTCTCTGCTCCAGAACAGCAGCAGCAACTAAGGAAAATGTGGCAAATGGAAAAAAATTCAAGTTCACTGCTTTCCTTATCACCAAATAGAGTCTGCACTGGTGAGGTTGGAGTCTGGAGAGATCACAGACAGCACGTATTCAGGTTAAAGCAGAGCTGTTCTTTTAAGGTGGATATTTATACATCAGAAACTTAAAGGGAGCCCAAGCTGACAATGTAGGACACCAAATTAAACAGAAAAGTATCAACAGGTCATGGAAACATCCAGGAGAAAAAAACCCACTCTCTTTGGAAGGTTAAAAAGAGTAAGATGAAAAAGAACTACCTAGAGACAAGTCTGCTTAAAATAAGAAATATAAATGTTTCTCTGCCAAAAAATCATCAGTTCACGTGAGGATAAGTCTCTAGGGCCAGGCACTGCAGCTAAAGACAGCGAGAGAGCACTCTCCTCTGGAAAAGCAGGCTGCCAGAGTGCCTGGGAGCTCTCAAGGAGCTCCAGTGACTTCTCAGTAAAGGAGTCTAAATCGTTCACGTTACTGATGATTGTAATTAGTAACTATCCTCTAAGAGCCAATATGAATGTATTCTTTTTGTTTAATCATTGGTTCTGTTACAGTCACTGGACATTGTGGTAATCTAGCCCAGCAGTTCTGCAAACATAGGTTTAGATGTGGGAGTACAACTGGAGTTAAATTTCCAGACCAAGGTACTTGGAGCATCCTTACTTCATTTTAATTGATCCTGCCAAGCAAGATTGATTATCTGTGAAAGGGCATATTAACACTAGAGAAGTAAACAAAGATCTCTGCTAGATGCCATAAGTGAGTAGTGACTCTGATTTTAGAGAGGACAAAATACAGCGGAAACAGGGAAAACCAGGGAAGCTTTCAAAAGTCTTTCTGAACAGAAGGTGAGAAGGCACTTGCAAAGGAGAGCAGCACTGGTGGGGCTTCAGAACAACCCCCAGCACAGGTAAAGCTCAGTGAGATCTTGCCTGTCACACAGTGTAGTCCCTGACAGTGTCCACTTTACAGATTCTTCCAGCATGTACGAATATTATCTCAATCAGACCAGCAGTGTGTCCAGGGCCATCAGGATACTCAGGCTTCCACTGCACAGCCCTTGCCAGAGGAGCCCCACTGCATGCACCTGACTCAGGATCCCTGTTTTCAAAGATAGTTTTGAGAGGAAGGTTGGCACTAGCCTTGATGGGCTTGGCGAGAGGATGAACGGCCTAAAGCTGCCCAAGTCACAAGTTGGGTTTGCACTGCAAGGACCCAGCATGGCCACTGGGCCCTGGGCCTTGGTGTATCCAACGGCCACGCTCACTCTTATCTATTTCCTCCTTCACAACTACAGCTTTACCAAAATGCTAAACACACAAATGACCCCTCGTTATGGCTGCAGGGCAAAAAACATATTCTTTCTCCTTTTAAGGCAGGCTAAAATAGTAATAACGTGAGCACACACATGCAGGGAGTTCGTGCTGGCTGAAGTCACATCCTGTTCGTTCATTACAGTAACAAATGTGTTCGACAGTAATTATCCAAAGGGGAGAATTCCAAATCTTCTCATCTCGCTCTCTCCTAATTAATTAATAGTTTAAATGTCATCATGATGGGAAGTGCTCATCAGAAGCAGAATCTGCTGCCATGATTTACAACTCTGCCTCCAAAGGCTCTGAAGCAGTGGCACCCCGGGGTTAAATTTAATTCAAAAATGTAAGGCTCTTATTGTGCTCGGAACCATTTCTGCACTGAAACTCCCCCAGTGAGCGAGGTGTGAAGGGAAGATGCGGGTGAGCACTTCCTTCCCCTGCATTTTTTTTTTCCATCATTAAGTTGGAAACTGAAAGATTAAATTAAAATTAGTCGTTTGTCAACTTGTTACAGATTTGTTGCAGATGGCAATCAGGGACAAGCCTGCTGCCTTGCTGAGCAAAGCTGATCTAAAGAGGGGCCCTTGTACTTAGTGAGTGCCTATGTCAGAGCTTCTAATCCTGGCTGGAGAGGGAGCTCAGCACTCCAGCTCAAGAACAATGAGGAAAACGATGCTGTCTGCTTGCAGGGAGTGACGTGGTCCTTGATCCCAAACAGCTTCCCCCATGCACTAAGTATTCAGCCAATTAACCAGCACAACTCTTCTCTCCTAGCAGTTCTGGGCTGGAATAATTAGAATTTGCATTTAATATAGTCTCTCCCATTGCAAAAGATGTGCATAGTGGTAAGTGAAGCTGTGTGCTGAAGGCAACATCAGATCGCAGTGTCCAGCAGAAGTAGAGACTTCTCTGAGCCCAGAGAAAGCCCTCAAGGCTGTCCCTCAGTTCTCCTCCACGCTGACTTTCAAGGCAGCTCTTTGACCTGGGAACCACCAAAACCATTTTGGGGTGTGGGAAATCATGCTCCCGTGAAGGAAAGGCAGATGCAAGTTTCCAGAGCCCTAGAAGCAGGGTAGCTGCCAGCCTGCAGCCTGGCTTTCCAGCTGTACAGCCTCTGCACTGAACACAGACCCTGCAAGAGCAGAGATTCAACCCACCTGGGGACAGGAGTCCAGGACAGCTGAGATAGGTTGAGAAGGTCCACCAGTAACTATACAAGAAGTCAAGATGAGCAGCTAACCCTGGCTGTTAAACTTTCCAAGTGCTCACATTAGGCAAGATGATGCCTGAGCTTATTTATGCATAGTTTGATACTTGCTGAAAGTGCCTTTCCCCCTGCCTCCCCTAAATTAACACTTTAAGCCTTAAGGTCAAGTCCTCAGAACACTAAGTTGCACAGTTAAACTAACCTGCAAAATGTCTGGTTTGATTTTTTGTTTTTTAAACATTAATTTTAACTAATAACGTGCTTTTCAGGTTGCAATAAAGAATTCTGTGCACATCATTCCAAATGAAACCCTTGAATATATTATCACCAAGCATCATGTACCTAATGGCAGAGTACTCTCATGTGGGCTCACACTCACATAGGGAGAAAAATCTCAGGCATTCAGAGAAGCCTATACAGTAATCTGGACTTTCAAGTCCCCAGAGATCAGTTGGGAATACAAGCTTCAGAAGACACCCACTCTCACACAGGTCCCCAGATAACTCCCTGGATTGCAAAAAAACACTCAACACATTCAGAGTGCCATTACAACACTCACCAGGTCTTCCAGACAAGTTAGCATCCCATGTCCTGCAAAGCTCATCCCTGTTGAGCGACATCTGAGCTGAGAGAGCTCAGGTTTGCTGCTACAGAAGAATAGGATTCAACATAAGGGCAGTGAACTATCCGAGCCGTTTCACTATAGCTACCAGCCACACATCCTTCACCACTGGACCAACTCCCTTTGGTTGTTTGTCACATCAACCTGCTTGCCTACCCCAAAACAACAATACCCTGTGTCTTTCATCCCTCCCACCTCCCTTGCACACACAGACACACACGTTTCAAATGCAGGAGGCAGAAAAAGGGAAATTACAGGTCTTTATTTGCCAACTTCGCACATTTTTCTACCTCCCTCCCCTTTCCATAAAACAACTCTTTTATTCCCAAGAAGGAACGAGGGTGGGAGCTTGTTATTTTTCTATTTCAGATAAAAGGTTGGCAAAAGAAGAACCCGATTCATGTCATTGTATTTCCTTATTGTCTGCATTAACCTTCCCCATGGTTACTTGTTCTTTGTAATGTTACACTTGTCTTGCTGCAACACATGAATACCCGAGCCAATTTTGTCATGCAAATGAATTCAGTTGGATTGTAAATTGTGTGAAGGAGCATTAGTTTATCAGGAACCCGCCTGCATGCTGCACCCAACTGATTTCTCCTATTCACACCAAGAGTGCAATGTTTTCTAGTTGATCCTGAATGTCCATTGGAAAGCTGTGGGTTTTATTATTATCATTATTATTATTATTATTTGTAAGGACTTTTACATTTGCATTTACTTATTTATTCAGTCAGTCACAAAGCTGTATTCCTTTTCTAAAGCCTGATTTATATAATCAAAACCCAAGGCTATACTATCAAAACTGAAATATTACTGCAACCCATGTTTGTATTTATTGTAAGCCTGAATGGAAGGCTTGTACCCATGTTGGTAAGGAACAGATACTATAATCTGTGAGCCGTCAGGTAGATATCGTGGTTGGCATTTCACACTATAAAATGAAAATTGTTCTATTGAGGTCGATACCTGTATTTAGAGTGACATTTCTTCAGCCAACCCTGGGGTTATCACCAATCTGGAAAGCCCACTCAGGACAGAGACATAAACACTGTATCTACAGATCAACCTCCTCCCCGCCTGCTGCCAATCATCCCAGGACAGACATTGCAAGGAAATTCCTGAGTGTCCCTTAGTTCTCACCCAAATGCCCGAATCCTCATCTAATCTCACATCTGCCTCCACCTACAGCATCTGCACAACCCATTGGTCTTGCTAAGGCTCTGATCGCAGCAGCTTCCAACTTAGTAGCTGCAACATCCCATACCTCTCTCTACTTAGACCCAAACCAGCACTGTCCTCCCAAAACCAGGGTAACCTCCCCTTGGTTTCAACACCACGTTTGTCAGGAAGAGCCTGCTCAACTTGGTTTTTGAACTGGAGACCAAACCCACGATCTAATTTCAGCGCCGATGACAAATCTGAAGCCAGGAACATAGACCAGAGATCAACTTCGGCCTGCCTTGATTTGTAGTGAGAGACAAAGTTATCAGTAAGTTGGTGGCAACAACAGAACAACCTCCAAATCAAGTGCAACAGCCTTATTGCTGCTCTTATCTCCCTGCAGACTAGGCACTATTTCACTGAGAAGCTTCAGAAATGAAACCAGAATTCACATTTCCTCACAATTTTCTTCCAGAATTACAGATGGAGTCAATATGCTGCCAGGCATCTGCTGGATCGCACCTGATTAAACAGCAAATACCAGGGCGACCACGTGCCTCGCCTTCCGGCGCAGCTGGAGACACAGCAGTGCCATCCTTCCTCTCCCCGCAGTGCCAGACTCAGCTGGTACAAGCTCTACACCCTCATACAAGCGTACCAAGACACAGGGCTGTGGCTTCAGCGTGCATGCTGCAATGCCCACAGAGCTATCGGGAAGTCTGCAATGCCAGAGCACTTCCCAGAGACCTCAGTGCTGCTGCTCTGTCCTGACGTGCCATGCCTGCCCTATTGTCAGGCTGGATTCTGCTGAGCAGCCATCGCAGTGATCGTTCCTCCTGCCCACCAAAGCATCCTACCCTGACAACAGAGCATTTGTATGAATTTTGCAACAACATGAGAGTGTTGAGTGGGCTCTGACCCACAGAGGACAGCACTTCATGGTCCACAGCATAGAGAGAGAAAGAAGTGGCAAGGGCAGCTGCATCCTTTTGGACACTGCAGTAGCAATCCTAAAATGAATGGGCTGGGGAGACTCTACTGGGTTTTCATCTCGAGGGACTGTCCCATCTAATCAGCCTTGAAATACAATGGCAGATCAGCGGGTAGATCCTTGCCCTGCATGTGCCATATGGATAACAGATTAGGAGCCTCTAGGGCCACTAATCCACCACAATCACTAAAAAGGCACTTGGTTTAGTTATTAAAGCAGGGCTTTGGGACCAGGCTCTGGCCAAGCGAGGCCTTGCAAGTAAATCTTCACAGCTTCACCCAGCTTCTGGTCCTCAGTTTCTCCAACTTCAAAAAATCCTCCTCCTCCTCCTCAGAAGGGCATTGGAAAGAATTCCAGTTTAGAAAATACCTGTGAAAGCTCTAGATAATCAGGGCTACAGGTGTACAGAGTGTATTTTACAAGCTTGCCCAGTAAAAACAAACTCAGACTCAGCTTGAATTTGAACATAATTCTCCCCCCACCACACTGAAAATTAAAAGATCAAAACGTAGGCAATGGAGGATTAAAAGGGAAAAGAGTAGCAACTAGAAAGAGAAAGGAGAATTTTATCCTCTTGCAGAACAGAAATCTGGAAAAAATAAACTGAAAGGGCAGGGAAACAATACAATGGTACCAATGGAGACATCACCACACCCATGGGATAGCTCACACTGTCCCACCTCATACTTTTAGGTTACTCCAGCTGCACCATCCCAGCACAAGCCTCCAGGGAAAGCTTTGGCCAGGGTAGGTTTTCCCAAAACAGAAACTCAAACAAAAAATGCCACTTTTGCTCCAGAGATTTGAGGTGAGGATGAGTCCCTTCCCTGGCCTCCATCAGAGGTGTTACTCGGTTGGAAACAATTGGGCTTTGGTGTTTTTAAGTACAATAGTGGTCGAGAGTTGATCCCCAGCAAGGGCCATGCTTCTTTTCAGAGCAGCCTACCTGCAGACAGATGTGCACAGGGGTACAATCAATAGGAAGGCAGCACTGGTCACTCCACAGTAAGCTCTCTCTGTATTTATTGTCAGCCTTTGGAGTAAATAGGTCTTAAGCTTGTGGCATGTCATTATAACTTTTTCAAAATAATGATGCTGCCTTTAGTTTTTTTGCTATAATTTATGCCCAATGCACTAGCGCCAGTCACTCAATACTGTAGAGTCTGCAGAGGTGGAGATAGCCCTTAATGAGAAGAGGTTTTGCCTTTATCTCCTTTATACTTCAACCATTATCTTCCTCCAGTCTATAACCATGCGGTTACCACTGACAATAATGCTCAGAGGCAACAAATGCTGATGAGTTTTCTATGCAGTCTTCACAATAAGTCTATCAAAACAACCTCGAAAAATTATGAACCCTAGTGACAGACAAATAGAACCAGCTTCAGCACGAATTTACAGCCCAAATGCAACGTTCCTTTTAATTCTTCAGGCTTTTCTTATCTCTGCTGTTCCTCTTCTGGCTAGGAGATAACAGTAATTCTTCTGTATGCTATTTTTTTTTTCCAACTGAGTAAGATGTTCCTCGTGTCTTTCTGCTTGCTAAAGATAAAGGGTTAAAGACCAACTTGTGTTGGTCGCTTTGTGTTGGGGAAAAAAAAAAGTAATCAGTATTCAAGAGATTGTTATCAGAGGTAAAGCGCAGAGAACAGTAATTTTGCCTGCTTCAGTTAGGGGGTTTTTTTTTAGGTTTTTTTTTTTTATGAATGCACATAATGCCTGGAGTGTTGGGGCCAGATAAAAGAATTAGTGGCAGCGCAGGGGGACGGAAGCACAAAGTACACCGGAGAATTAGACTGTCTATCTTTGTCTCTCCCAGCTCATCCAGGCAGCCGGGGCTCGCAGCTCGTAAACAATTTAATCTTTTTGCTACAGTTAAAATACAAAGACAGCAAACCTCCTTCTTTCCAAACAGGGAGGGGGTATGGTATGGTAGGGCTGGGGGTGAAAGAAGAGAAAAGGAGGTGGCAATTGTAGAAAGGAGAAATCAAAAAAAAGGCTGACATAAACTTTTCTTCCTCAGTTTAACCTCTCGCCTTCCTCCATCAGCATAATTTTCCAGCCAGAAATTCAGGAAGATATTTTATCTCACCAACCAGCCCCACCTCCCATACGTTTTCCTCATCCTCCCTCCTCTCCACCTCCCCCATCCTCACCTCAAAAGCTTCCCATTGTCAGTGGCTGAGAATTCCTTAGGTTCACAGCTTAAAAAGCTGAACAGATTAACCCATGTAGGGAGAGGGGGAAAAATAAAATAAGATGCGAGGCTTCTCTCCCCTTCCCTGCAGGAACACAGATTCAGGCTCTGCAACAAAAGTACAACATGGTTGTATCTCACTCCATGCCATACAGGAGAGTCAGGAGGTCCACAGCCCAGGAAGGCAGGGAACATTCATGTACAGGCACCAGGTGGAAGGGAATGCAGTGCCTGAGCCCAACCACGAGCCCACGCTGTGTAGGATTGTGCTGAGGAGATATTTCCATCACTCTGTGAGGGAAAGGTGATGGTGACTCTCAGGCACAGTGAGAAGGAGCTTTATTCCTGTCTGGACCACCATTCCTGTGGTGCCTTTGTGCGTTACCTTCCCCCAGCAAGCACTTTCTGCAGCACCCAGATGCTTCCAGAGGCAGAAGGCATGGCACGTGCCCCAGGTGATGGCACTATGAATGAACTTAAGGATGTACCTGACACTCACTGCGCTAGAAGGAGACAGGCAGGTCAGCTATTGGAGCTTTCCTAAATCAAGGCTTAAGCTCTGGAGACCAAATCGAGATAGACAAACTAACCCATAAGAGTCCATTGATGACTCCTGCTGTGCAACTACTGCAGCAAGCACAACTAAACAACCAAGACCAGAAAAACACAGACAGAGAGGAAGAGGCAAAAACCAGTAAGAACACGTCAGTATCAGATTTCCCTTAAGACCTTATACACAGCAGTTCTGCTCTTCACCTCCAAACAATAGCTCCTTTCTGGGGACTCCATAGTCACTCTTCTCCATCACCAGAGTGGTCACATCTTTGGGATACAATGGTTTGGGATTAACAAATGAACTAAACAATCATAGTATATGCAAGTAAAGACTCCATTCTTGTCTGTTGGTTCTTAACCAATCTGTGTGTCACCCATCAATATAGCAGTCAGACGTGATTGACATTTAGAGGATTATAACCCAAAGACTTAAACAAAACAGCCCAGGAAAGTATAACTACGTTACAGGGTCTGAGATGAAAATAGCATGGGGCCAGCTTGCTCTTTCTGACCACCTAAATGTCATTTTCTCTGCAAATCTAACATCCACTACCATCAGGTAGATTTTAGATTGCAGCAGAGGCAAACTCCTGGTACTAAATGACTTCAATTTGTTTGTTTGGCTAAAGAGAGATCATGTACACAGATGGGAAATCAGAAGAGAATAGTAGAAACATCAGAATTTGTAAGGAAGAAACACTATTCCTGGCTTTAGGGCAGGCTGCTGTGAGTTACATCTCCATTCAGGAATAACCAAGGGCTTTAGAAACTGTTTGAAACAGCCTCACTCACCACTCCAAGGAGGGGGATTCTGCCTATTATTTAAGTACACGAGCAAAGAGCAGACGGAGCATGTTTCAGTTAAAAACATATTTCAACAATGAGAATCTGTTATCCATCTACTACATGATATTAATGACTGCATTAGACTAGCTGTTGTCCTGTATATACTGCTGTAGGTTGACTTTAAACACCACTTCCAAAGAGGTCAAGAGAGGGATTAGGACAGGATTCTCAAACAAGGATGCTGAGGACACAACTGGCATTCAGAGCCAAGAGCTCACAAGCCCTGCCAGCTGCTCACCAGGCTCAGTCATCCCAGACTGCTGTACTAGGCAGGGATGCCAGAGTGAGCGGGCGAAGGGGAGGATTGTGCCTCCCTGGATACCACCATGAGCAAAGCGGGAGCTGCTTTGGCACATCTGGCTGCAGTGGCTGCCCCAGAGTGGCCATAGAAAGTGCAGCCCACTGCAGGCAGCTGGAGCAGGACAGACCTGCTTCTGGCTTCAGGAGCCAGAAAGCCCTTGTGGCTAATTAATACAAGAAAGAGGTACTGCATATCAAGTCTGAGGTGCACAGAAAGGCTTCACGGTGAAAGGAGAGCAAAGCAGATGTTCACACACAGAGTTCTGTCTACGCTCACCCCTTACATGAACATTAATTCAAACACTGTTTTTCTTGCCCGTATTAAGTAGAAAGGGGAAATAGTTAAATGATGTTAATATTTTTTAAATTAGGGGACAAGGAGATCCCGTTTAGGAGTCAAAGGCTGCTCTCACCCAAGGTTTTGTTTTAGAAAGGAGTGCAGAAGTTAATGAACCTAGAATAACCTTTAATTTTCAGTGTCCCCTCACTGTCTAGTCACTCAGCATTCATAGCAGTGGCATTGCTCCTAATGAATGACTTGGTATTCATGTAGCTCTCTCAGTATTACTTATGTGTCTGATCTCTCCTAATGGAAAAACTGATTGTCACTGGGAAGTTATGAGGAAATATTAAAAAGATCTGATCCACAGTGAAAGTTTCTTCACTGTAAATGAAACTGCCAGATAACAAATGCAAATAAATTTGGGGAGCTTATTGGTACTGAAGTTTAGTGCCTTTATAATTTATATTTTTGCTGGGGAGCATCTGATCTCCAACTTAAATGGAACCAAAATCATTATGAAAAGAGGAATCACCCTACTTTCTACATCCTTCCACCAGCAATCACAGCCACAGCCTCTCCAAGCCTCCTGTTTACACCATAGCAAATTTGTTTTACATCCGCACTGAGGTAAAGATTCCTCACTAAGCCAAGAGAAGTTTTTCTTATTTTTAAATTATCTTTGCTGTACTGCAGATATACAGAGAAACTGTGCTGCACATCCATCTCCTCCTCTCCCCTCTTGGGGAACCCCTCTTCAGCCATTCAGCCCTCAGGCTCCCAAAGCACTTGCAGAAGCTCCTGTAAGAGGCAGGTGGTGGTGGGTCCCTGTCATGGGTGGGGGGAATCCAATATCCATACCCAGCAGATCATATTCTTCCAGTTTGTCATCTTGTTTGCCTATCCACCTAACAATGCACAGGTCCCTCTTGTCAGAAATGCTCACAGTCCTCTCAGTGTCTGCCATCACATTTCGACTCTGCTGTGGTAGTGTAAAAGGGAACCTGTATCTCCCAACTAATCTGAAGCAGGATGCATTATGAAAAAAAAAAAAAAAGTGACAAAGCAGTCATAGAAAAGGTCTCTTGATTTCCATTCTCACCTGCAGACATCTAACACCCAACACAAACCTGTCCGTCAACAGGGGCCCGGCACATGGAATAATTTTCCCTGTTAATGATTGTACAAACCAGGAAAAGCAAAATAATTGACAATTTCCATCCAGAGAAGACCTGAGCAAACCAAGCTATATAAAGCCTCTGAAATCTTTCCTTGTGATTTGTATATTTGAGCAGGCTTTGGTATTAAGACTGAACTGATTGGGAAGATCAGTTTGGAGGCAGCACACCAGAATACCAACAGGAGCTACTATTCAGCTCTGCTACACTTCCCCCTTCTCCCTTTGTAAAATTCCCCTAGAGGTAGCAAATATCTCCTCTCCTTGCAAGCACTTTACAGCAGCCTTTCTTTGGGATAATAACACTAATGAAAAATGCATGTGAATGATTAGTTTTAGCAAAACAAATTTCCTTCCCAGAAAAGCTTGGAGTTAATACCATGCTCGGAGCCCCACGTCAGCCCAAGTCCCAGCACAGCCCACGCTGCTGTTTCCCACCCCCTAGCACCCAGCCAGCTCTGCTCTCACAAAGACACGGCTGGGCCTGAGGGGACTTGCGTGTTGTTCACTAAAAGGGGTGAAAGCCCATTGTATGTGGCTTTTTTAGCACAGCCAAACTTCTTGGAAGAAGCAATAGTGTAATGCCTTCTGAGAATTACGTTTTAATCTTGCCACTGTCTTCCCAGGCAAATTATTCATTTGCTTAGTTCATTGGTCCCCTCACCCAATACGAGACACTTACAAAGCTCAAATACTTTCGGTTCTTTAAAAAACACTCCTCCCTACTTCAGCCTGTTGTCACCTACAGGGTGATCAGTAGACAGAGGCTCAGCTTGTCTTCCACTCATCAGCAGTTCCACAGTGAACCCAAGCTCTATGGAAGCAGAAGTGTGAGGTGGCTGTGCCAATAGCACACATCTCATCCCTCCTGCTGACCCACCACAGGCAGGCAGCACCTCATCCTCTTCTGCTTCTGCAGTCAAGCCTTAGACTTCTTTTTTTAAACAGATTTTTCTAGTCCTCACTAACACTTTTTTCCTCAGTCCTTTTCCATCCCCATCCTAATGGACATTTGCATAAACAGGTTCTTTCGTACAAGGTTCTATGTAAGACTTCTGAAAAAGCAGATTTCAATTCACAGAAACACAGTGCTGGTGCCAGAACTCTGACCCTGTTCCACTCCTGTGGAACAGTCAGGGTTACCCATATGCAACATCCCACTGCTACACCAACCTACACCCAGGAGTTACTTAGAAATGCATTTACACATCTAAGAAAACCAAGAGCTCACCAAATTTTCACAAATAAGTTTAAATAAATCCAATAAAGTCACTCTTAGTAAACTATTTGCCCAGACTACATTGGAGATAAAGCTATGGCTTCTAGTTTAATTCAAGATCACCAAACACAAGGGGTAATTACATAAGGGTTTGTTTTGCCAACGTCAGATGTCATTTTATCTTCATGCACCTGCAGATTACTTGGCAATGACTGCTGCAATCCAGCCCTCTTGGCTGGAGGGCCTTCCAGATCATAGAATCACAGAATTGTTTAGGTTGGAAAAGCCCTTTAAGATCATCAAGTCCAACTGTTACCACAGCACTGCCACATCCATCACTAAATCATGTTCCTCCAACACCACAGCTACACAGCTTTGGAACACCCTCCATAGACTGGGACTCCACCACTGCCCTGGGCAGCCTGTGACACAGCTCGACACTCCTTTCAGGGAAGAAATTCTTCCCAGTCTCCATTCTAAATCTCTCCTGGCACAACTTGAGGCTGTTTCCTCGTCTTATCGTTTGTCATTTGTTGAAGCATTTCCACACATAGTTGGAATGGCCAAAAACTAAGGTCTTCCAAACCCTGAGCTCCTCATGCCCACACAGCCCTGCACAGCCTCCAGCATCGTATCCCCCAGAATAAGTCCCATGCGTGCAGGTCTACGGTGCTGATGGCTGCAGCCTCTCCTTTGCCCAACTTCATGGGACTTTCTCTCCTTCAGTAGCAACCACCATTACCCAAGCCTTGGCTAGGATGTTCACACACATCCTGCCTTTACCCAAACCAAGGCAAGGTGGCTGAGGAAGAGGAGACTTGGGCAGCTCTGTCTGGCACCTCAGGCCACACGCACATGTGAAATGTCCCAAAGTCCCTCTGGGCAGCCAGGCTGGGTGCAGGGCTGCTGCCAGTCCAGACAGGCCGGCTCACAGCACTTTGTTCTGGGGCTGCCAGATGGGGTGGGATGGGGGTCAGCCCTGGCAGCAGGACACAGAGCTGCTTTACTCACTCCAGCGTGAAAAATGTCACCCTCTTGGGGTTGGGGTTTTTTTTCCCCTTCTTCCCTTCCCCCCCACCCCACTTCTCCACACAGCTGTTAATGAGACAGTTTGCTGGAGCCAGACAAACGCAGACAGGCATCGCTCAGCTGCTGCCCGGGGGCCAGGCGCTGGGAGCGGGCAAACAGGGCAATGTGGCACTTTTGGTGTAAACATGTGGCATGTTGGTGTGCCAAAAGCTTTGTTGGTGGCCTCTATTTGTTTTTCAAAGAGCTTGTCAGGTTCATTTACACATGTCACCGCCTGCTTGTGCTTGAAGAGAGGGGAAACAGTCTTTGTCTGCCCGGTCCCCTGTGAGAAACTGCAGCCACATTGCCCAAGGATGGAAGGGCTGTTGGAGCTTCAAGCAAGAAAATGTGTCCTGGCTCACTCTTCAATCCAACTCTGGGAGAAAAGGCAGCAAAAAAGGCATCTGTATGGCTTCACGAGATTCTCAAACCACCATCTCCTGCGAGCCTGAGAAACACCACCTTAGCTTTTAAGCAGTGTAAAGGTCAAGTCCTGCCCTGTCGTACATTTTGTCCTACACTTTTCCTAAAAAACAAGCTTTGATTCTGGTCTAGGGAAGGCAGATCTGGCTACTGAGCCAAAAATACCGCCCAAAGCCTTGTGTTCATCTAAATATCTACACTTTGAGCATGAGAGAAGGCTTCTCTTTGATTTCTATGCAAAACTTCAGATCTTTGAGGTGGAAAGAAAACAAAAATTACAAAGTTTTGATTCTTTTCCAAGATGCTTTCTGAGTTTTGCAAGAAAACTGGTACTGGAATTGCAATCACCTGTCAAAATTGCTACCAGGAGATACGTGGCTTTTAACCAGCTCTGAAATGCTCTTGAGTGAAGTGGAACAGAATTGAACCAAAAGGGTTTTACCTCCCCAATGTTAAGTGCATATTGAAGATTTAAGTAGCAATTAAGGTTGCAGTAGAAGATGGCAAAACAGCATGTTTATTTTCCAAAGATAAGAAAAAAATAAAGAAAGAGGAAAAAGGGGAAAAAAACCCAGCAATTAGGAGAATAGACTGGGGGGAAAATATTAAATGGATGTTTCTGCACAAAAAACCCAGGCTGACGACATTTCTGCTTTGTAAGGGGGAAATTACTGTAACGCACTGTTTACATAGCAGAAATCAGGGGAAATTATGCTGTCACACTGACATCTGTAGGAGAAGGACAATTTTAAAATTACACTGTTCAACACCTTTAATGATTTGTAACACAAGAGGTGTGGCTACTCCTATTAAATGTGTTGCCAAATCAATAAAAGGCATAATTGGAGTTGTTAGAGCAAATTATAGCACCACCGTTATGTTGCAATACAATGTTCCCTTGTAAACTGCTATTACGGGTAAAGCTGTATTTCTCTCTTATTTGGCTGTTTTGTAATGAGTTGGCATTTTGCTCCATAATAGTTCCACTTTCTTTTATGGAGCTTTCACTTTTACTTTCCTCTTTTGTGCAGCCTATAATTTCCCTTCCCTTCACTACCTCTCTGCCTGTTGACAACTGGTCTATACACCTTTGAAAACAGCCCTGAGGTTATAAACTATATTATTTAACATTATTTGTAATCTTTTTCAATTGGAAGTCAAGGGGAGGGAGGCACAACATTCACACATTTAGAATCAGAGATGTCTTTAGGCTGGGCCTTCACCTTCCCTGGAGGCAAAGGAGCTGCGGTGGGGCAGGAGAGATGGCAAGACGCTGCAAAAACTCTTGAAGGGTCTCGCTGCTGGCATTTCAAATGAAGGATTTGGGCTTATCTATCTAGAGCACAAAGAGTGGCTGTGAAAGCACTGACAATGTTGCATATTAGTTATAATCACAAAACGTGCCCCATGAGCTAATGTTACAAAGGTCTCAGTTACTGCCTTGGATCACAGTGCCCAGAAAGGGGACCACTGCTTTGCTTCTAATGATGAGCTAGTTGTCCCTCCAGGAAGAAGTAAGGCTAATAAACATCAGCTCCTATGTATGCTCATCCTCCATCCCATGACAGAGGCAAGCTGGTACCAAGCTGCAAGGTTACTGCCCTGATTCTTAAGTGTTCACACAGGCTGCTGGGCTCCCTTGCACCTAACTCAGTTCAAGGGAATGTGAGGAAGTTACCACTATCCAACAACAGCATCTCTTCAGGTCACAATTTTAAAAAGAGGGGGAAGAAGAAAGAGAAGAAAGGAGAACAGATTCTGACACAGGCTTAACCCAATACAGCACAAGCCTAACCCTGTTTAACAGTCCTAGGGAGGGCTGTATTTAGAATACCTGCAGCCCCCAGTGCCCAGAGGGCTGCTGGTCCCCAGCTGCAGGGGAAGGAACAGAGCCAGCTTGACTTTCCTCTTCTTGCTGAGAAAAAAAATAATAGCCAACGTTCGGCCTTCTTCGTTAGAATAAGTCATTTGTGTCTTCTTTTGCCACTAAAGCACTGTGACACTTCATTAGCATAAGACAGAGGCTTGTTTGGGTCACGGGGAAGAGCTAGCTCTGGGCAGGGAAATCTCTCCAAAGCTCCCAGACGCCGTTTTTTCAAGGAAAGAGGTTAAATAAGAATAGTTTTAAAAATAAATCCTTGCAAAGACAAGATAACGCTGTGTTTCCCCAGCATCCTGCAGGAGCAGCCTCCGAACCTCTGCACCCGGCGCGTCAGCAGCATCACGGCTGCTCCTGGCAGGAGCGCCGGCAGCTCGGCGCGCACAGCTGCCCCCGCGCCGGCATCCGCGCTGCGGGGCTCTGCGAGCGGCGGGGAGCTGATTGTCAGGGCAGGCTCAGTGTGACACAGAGGGGTGTGTGCAGCTGCTAGTGTTAAACTTATTTCTGAAGGTATTTTTAGCAACTTGAAGCAAAGTCATGAAACCAGCTGCAATCAAATGCAGATGACCAGCAGGAGTGGAGAGGAGGGGCTTAGTGAGCTATGTGTGCTGTTACAAGAGTATTTGTGATGTGCAAATAAGACCAGGAAAAATAATTGCATTGCTATTAAGTAACACAAAAGTTTGTAAATTAAATATTCTCTCAGCTTGCTGGCAATCATAAAAACAAAGGCTCAATTTTGTCCTTTGAGTTGTGTCAGAGAAGAGCTTTAACATTAGCACACACCTTAATGCCTCTCACAGAAATGCTGCTCAGGTGGAAATGCTACATGCTAAGCTTGTGTAATACAAGATTTATTTAGCCTCAGTTTATTAATTGATTTCTAGGACATGCAATAAATCTATTCCTCTCTTTTTATATAAAGTTTTCTTTGAGCCCTGCACCCATTTGCACTCAGCTCCTGCCCTCTCTCAGCCAGGAGTAGTTATTCACACCAAACAGGGAAACAGAGGCAAAGAGAGGTTCAAAAGCAATTTTCTTCACAGTCCTGGATGACAACAGGGGAGCAGTTTTTGAAAAAGATGCATGTGCAAAGGGCTAACAGTCTCATGGAGAAGGTGCTTAGGTACCCCCTTCACAGGTTGTGAGGCTGTGTCCAGGACCCCACATCCTCACCCACCCTACTTCCCTGACGGCAGGGCTGGGGCAGAGTGGGCAGAAGGAGCTGCAACCGAGGCCAGCACATGCACAAAGACACTCTGCAGTACAGAAACACTTCCCTGAGCTCGGTATGAACACACCCCCCACACCCCTCCCCGCTGTTTTCTCATTGAACCGGGAGGGATTTGTTCTCTGGTTTGATGCCATCGTGCTCTGTGCACTGCCTGGCACCCGCTGGTGCTCACGCCAGGTCAGACACTTGGACAAGTTATAGGAGCACAGCCTGGGCAGCACAAGCCTGAGGAAAAATGCAGGCAAGCCAAAAAGCACATGGAAGGCATTCTTGTGTCTTGGGATATAACCCATACATATTCTCTGACAGCATCAGAGGGGAAAAAACGTTGCAGCTTGTCTCACAAAACTAAAGTCATAATTCCCCCAGGAACACGTCTGAGCTGAACCGCAGGGTGGCATTGGTAGAAAATGAGCAATTCCAACCCAGGACTGGTACGGAGGAAGCCAATACACACATTTGCCTCTAGTGCAAAGCCCCTCAAACCCATCCCACGGAATACAAAGGGGGCAGAGGGGAAGAGGAACAGATCCATCTTCTTATATTCCCTGCTAGATACAAACACAAGCCACCACTTCTCTTAAGTGGCAAATGGAAACGGCATGTTTCCAGCAGCTGGGATTTTGTTTCAAGTTAAAGCCCTCCTCCTAGATTCACATGCAGAAAAGTGGGAGGGGGACAGCCAAAAAAAAAAAAGTGAGGCTCTCATTTCGTATTGGCACACGTGCTCATTTCTCTGGGCTTATCAGGCATAAGAATGCATTGCTCGTAGCCCAAATGTAAAGCAGTTAATAAACAGGCTGTTAATGTGTCAGGAGACAGCAGTAGACAAGGCACACTGTCTTGGCTCCCCCCACCTCCTCATAATCCTAATTGCATCAAATCTAATCATTTTTATGGGATAAAAAGATTTCCATAGATGACAAAGGGTTACATTCTCAGCCCTGTTGATCCATCTAGTAAAATTAGATAAGAAATAGATTTCTAGGCAATGCATTAAAGACGATTGGGGGGGAGGTAAAGGGAGAAAGGAGAGATCATTTACTGCAATCCTGTGTCTCACTCTTCGGTTCAAGAAAGAAAATGTAAATGTGATGTTCGTTTGGCCACAGGCAGCTGCTTCTATCAGCCACTGCAAACTGCAGCAGGACAAAGGGGTAACTCTGGTAAAAGGAAAGGTTAATAGCAAAGCAGGGGAAGGGGGGGACGCTCATCGGCATGTACAGCACGTCGCAGCCTCGACACTCGGTGATGGGTTCGAACTGGGAACTGACATGAGATATAGAAGTGCTCACTGAAAATAATTCAGAGTGACGGCCGCATTGGCCTGAAAATGGAGAAGGGCTGAATCACCAAGCACTTGGCGAATATGCAGGAGCAGGGTTGCCAACTGCTCCTGATTATTTTCAGTAATAGTCTGGATTTTACTGACCACTCCTTTCACTCCCCTCACCTACCTGCCCCCAGCATCTCTCAGAAGTTGCAGATTCAATACACTGGTGGAGGCAATGTTGCTGTTTGCTCGTATTTCAACAAGAAACATGCCCAAATCCCTGCGACCTCTGTGATTACATAACTGAGTAATCATATAGAGAATACTAATAAAGAAGAAAAACTGAAAACCACTTTCAGCCTCCATCTCTAGTGTTCACTTTACCAACAAATACCCTTATAGAACCCAACTGGACTTCTCATGCTGAAAAAGAAATATGAAAGATCCAAGGCCTAATAAATTGTATATATGTACAACCACACAGCTGTTCATATACTAACAGACACATAAAAGAAGGGCTACATGGACTGTACAATACATGTATATATATTATGCCAGAAAAGCATTTTTCCTTAGCACTCAAAAGGTAAGTTTATTATCCAGACACCCACACACTGCCATTCAGATATCTAGCACTCAATACTGTGAAAGAGCATCACAAACACCCCAACAGCTGAGTTTGCTCTGCAACAAAATGCAAATTTTGAACAGTTTGAAAAGCTCTGTATTGTACCAACTGGTATTTGAAAACACACAGTTTCAGGTTTACATACTGATACCTTTAGTTAGGAGCATGTATCTTGCCTCCCTTCCCAGAAAGAACAGAGAGCAACCTGTCTCAGGTGGGATGCCGAGGTCCTCTGGAAGGGCAGCATGTGTGGTGGCAGGTCACAGCTGTGTCCCTGCCAAGCTCAATAGCTCCCCTTGCCTCAACAAACTCCCTGTGTAACTTATTCCAAGAGAACAAGAGGGTCCCTCTACTATGGCATGCTCTTTTCAGGTATTAACAAATGAAAAAGTCTCACTGGGTGCCTCGTGGGCTTTGTTTGTTTTTAAACCTGCCATGAATACATTTAGAACAACAACAAAAAGAAGCTAAAAATATACTAAAGCAAAAATAGAACCTTCATCCACTGTTCGTCTGGATGGTTGGCACTCACCCTAAACCACGAATTATTGAAAGACTCAGAAGATCTAAAAATCATTACCCAAAGCAAAAAGAAAAAAGCAGATCAGATCTCCTACAACATATATATTCATGTGGCCACCATCACCATTCCTCCTCCAGCATGACCCTCTCAGTCTTAGCGGATCTTTTCTGGCACACTGCTGCAATAGCAGTACAAGCCAGAGCTAAGGCAGCTTTTGGACCATCACCTGAACATACCACAATACAGTGCTTCTGCAGAGAGGCAACCTGTCATGCAGTGATGCCAAAGAGAGAATCTTCTTCTAAAGCTGAAGGAAAGCGAGAGCTGTGGGAGTTGTGAAGAGACTTACAGTCTCCTCTCTAAAGCACGTTTCTCTCTAACTCACACCTCTAAGCAGAGCCCCTGATTTCTTCTTCACTGACAGGGGAAGATGCCAGAACTGAGACTTCCTCCCCCATGCATATGTTGAGCTCCCATGGGCACCTGCCCTGCAGTGAGCACTGCCTTCCCTCCCCAGATCTCAGCACAGCTCACCAGTGCTGCTCCTCCAAGTTAGAAGTTGGAAATCATCACAAAGCACACAGAGTGAACACCTCAAAGGTACTCAAGGATCAGTCCCACTAAAGCTTGCCTGCTGCTGCCCCAGGATAAAGCCAGCCACCTCACCAGCCTTCCTGTATTCCCACACAGAGCAACAAGCATTTAATAGTGTGGTGTGAGTAGGCTTGCACTGGCACTGCTGGCCTATATTTGTGGTTAAGTGTTGAACAGGAGGTCCCTTCCCTGGCCTCTTTAAGCAGGTCACTTCTCTGGGGCCTCTGCAGTACTCCTAGGAAAACAGGGCAAAAAATAACACAGACCAGAGATAAGTAGTCTGTATGGACTGACAGCATTTCCCAGCTCTTGAGACAGAGCCAGCACAAAAGGTACAACATTATGAAGGCAGGCCTGGAGCCACAGGCTCTGCTGGTGATGAGGTGAAGGCTCCTGGGAGGTCAGGCTCAGCTGTGGTAACCAGAGGGGTTTTAGCCCCTGTAGTGAGCTGTACTGTGTTGAGCAGCATCTGATCAGCACCGATATTCTCTACCCCTTGGCAGGCTCCCTCCTCAAAGATACATTTCCCCCTCAACACTGTCTGCTGGGGGTGCAGTTAATACAGTCTCTGCCATGCTCAGCTTTTCCTTCCCTCCTTTGTCATTTTAAAGCTGCCATTGTGAGGGCCCCTCTGAAATTATGTAAAGCCCTGCTGGTTAGATGAGGGCAACTTGTATTTATAACACCAGCGTTGAAACACACACTAATTCCACATAAATCTATGGCAAGTTAATCATGCCTGCATTTCCAATCCAGTTTTATGAGGTCAGAACTATTGGTCCAGCACTCCTCCCACAGCAGAAGCAGTGCTGTCGACTGCCGCAGGGCAGCCAGGCTGCACACACCCAAGAGCTGCACTCATGAATCGGCTCCCCACAGGACTGTCCTGAGAGGATCTCTCCTTTCTTCCAGAGGCTTTGGTCTGACTCCCCTGAACTCATCCTACAATATCACAGATGCCAACAGGTCAGAAAGGATCTGCCCTATGTCCATTTGCTATTTCAGCTGATCTGTTTTTTACTGTTGTGCGATCCACAGCAAAACATCAAGTTGTGTGTCATTGTAACTGACAGAATGACCCTATTTTGTTCTCCTCCAAAACACCTTAAAGTTTCAAAGCAATCAGTAAGCCCTGTACCTGGTGTAATGATTAGTGGAAAGGTGGCATATGCATCTGAGACATGTCACATGGAAGCCTTCACCAAAGCCTACAACCAACACACCAAGCCACATATCACCATTACTCCTCCATGGAAAACCATTTTCTATCCCAGACCTCCTCAAGACCTTCTCCAACATCTGCCATGAGTTTTGCTAATAGCTATGCAACACCTAATTCTAACGTTAAAGATGGTTAATGTATAGCACTCTCTCATCATAAGCATCAGAGTAGATAACACAGCCTCTGGGGTCTCCTACTGAGTTGCAATACCAAATGCAAAGGAAGCTGCAGTCAGCTTGCCTCAGTTTCCCTTCTCTGTTCTAAGAATAAAAACTCTTGCTCAGATCCTAGTTTGTTGTGTTGTGAACCTTGCTAAGGCTTGGCAGTTACATAAATATTTGTTTGAAGAACCAAAAATAATATGGATCCCAACTCAGGATGGTTTTGGCACAGGTGGACAGAGAAACAGAGTTCACACCCCAAGGACTCATTGGAAGGAAATAATAGCCAGTGGCAAAGAAAACAACCAAGATCAGGGGCACGTCCTGTCACTTCTCATTTCTGTGTTTGTATGAAATTGCTAAAGATTTGGGGAATAAAACCAAGCTTTGACGTTTCAGTTGCTCTTCCTTGTGGATGCAGTTACTGAAGTAGAATAAGGAAAAGGTCGTTCAGCTGCAGTCATGCTTCCAGTCCGTTTCAGGGTTTTAGCACTGACATTAGCCCATAAATAGTGAAGGCATCATTTTGTGAAATAAATTTTTAAACTGTTCTGTTTATACTAGACTTAGTAAAACATGTAAGGTCTTCCCACAGTAAGCTTTTGGAGATCTAAGGATTGACAGTCACCTTAAGGAAACTAAGGGAAGGACTACTCGTAATTTGAAGATGCAGCTTTTATTTTACCTCTATTTCCTTGATTACATTAGCTTGCAATAAAGCACAATTATATAAACACATTTCTTAATTGTTAAACAAGCTGTTCAGCAAAGGCAATTCTAAAATGCTCAGAGTTCTTCAGTGAACACAGAAAACTGGCCCTCCACTCTGCCTGGATTTTTGTGCTCAGATATTTCACTGCAGAACAGGCTTACCAGTTGACTAATAACCATCTGCTTACACCTCAGTTCTCCATCTCACTCAGTGTACACTTGCACAAGCTGAAAAAAATATTGACAGAAACCATGTCTGCCAGGCAAGAGAAGTTCAAGTTGTTCCTATAATTTTTTGTGCATTTCTGATGCAGTTTCTGTGTGCACCCTGCATTATCTTCCAACTGTGGTCCTACTTATTTTACATTTCTGAAATGTAAAAATGAATATACAATATATGATACTGAATGTAATTTGTCCAGCAAACTGCAGAAGAAAAGTGAGCTGAGGAGCATGCTAAGCTATGGTTATTCGAGCAGCAGCAGCCCTGGGATATAGCTGTCAAAGGAACGGATCCAGCCAGATGCCAGTCAAGAAAGGCCTTGGGATGTGGCTGGGAGACCTGAGGAAGCTGTGAAATATGTGTAAGCTATATGTGCAGATAAGATATCAAACAAGAAGCCAATAGTTCCTCATGGTCCTCTGGTACTGCCAATATTAGTATTCAGTCCAGAAGATACTTTCCTGCAACTTCAGAACACTTTTGGGTCATGGACTCCTGCCACAAATTTTTCATGCCCTTCCTTTCACATCATTTCTACTCCCCATTCACCAATGCACATTACTTATGCTGCCCAGCAAAACTCATTTATGAGACATTTTGCCTTATAATTCAAATTCTTTCATACCTTTGGAAACACAGATAACACAGCTTCTTGTTCAGGTTCATTTTTACTTCAGCAGCCCATTGGAGAAGGTCATTTCTATAACCTACTCTTGAACCAAAACCTTGCTTTGGAGGCTGCAGGTCTCCAACAAAAGGGTCCAAAATAAATCCCTATATGCAAAATAAATCCCTTTCTAGATGACACAGGGGAAAACTGATGCAGTGGATACAACTGGCAAGTGCATCTTCTTTCTGAGTCCCCATAACAGGTTTTACTCTTGGGGTTTAGCACAGCTCTGATACTCAGTTTTAAAAAACTGTATCTCTACTGAAATGACTTTTACACCTGTTAGAATTTGGACCTGCAGTCTGAGCTCTAATAACTCAATGATGAAGCAAGCATACATTATAGTTAAGCTATGACACCAGGCTGCAGCTACGAGCTATGCGGAACCTACACAATATTAATGTGAATGAATGTATTGGGGAAAGACAACTGCAATGGACCCAGTACCCAGCTGTTAAATATTAACTATTTTTTGCCTTCATCCTGGGCACATGGAAGAGGTTTGCAGCATTTCATTCCAACCCCCCACACTTCTGCTTGGCTTTGTGCCTGTGTAACTGCAAGCTGGAAGTGACCCCGTTTCAGATGGAGCGATTATCCTCTGCAGATCGCATTTGTCACTGGGCACCAAAGTGCATCTGCTGAGATACTCTTTGTAGGTCAGGGAAGAGCAAACTTGGATATGATTTATGGAAGCAAAGAGTTCATTTGAAATTAAGAAACACTCAAAGTGTGTTCCTTTAAATGGCCTGCATAGAAAGGAGACCAGCCATATGCTTTAAAATGAACAGGATCAAACTCCCAGACTGAAGCCTCATGTCCATTCCCTATGTTCTCCACTCCTGGACATGTGCCTAAGGCTAAATTCTGGCAAGTGGCAACAGCTTCCATGCATTCAGACCAAGCTGCTACTGTAAATTCATCTCTCATGCAGCACTTCAGCACCAAGACAGGAAAACCTGCAGCACCTGATGTATCTCAGTTGCTCTGACTTGCAGTACACACTGCCCTGACTTCCCAGAGGCCCCTTTTATTTGCCAGATGCAGGCGGTGGACTGGGTGTCTCAATCCTTGTCCTTCCCCAGCCGTATGTGCTTTTCTCCAGAGCATATGGAGATATTCCTCACGAGGCCAAGGCTGGGAAATTGTTCCCCCTGTTTGCCAGGTTGCTCTGAAAGTGCATCTACTTTCATCCTGGACAAGAAACATCACACCAAGTTCTTCAAAAAATAATCCACAAACAAACAAAAAAAACCCCTACCCAAACCAAAACACATCTATTGCTGATTTGATGGAAAATACTTTTCTGCTTCCATGCTGACAAAGAGAAAATCACAAGAACAGTATTAAACACAAGATCTCCCATAGGAAAGATGGAGACATCTTGTGTGGTGATGTCCAGAACAGAATTAATATGCTTTTGGGGTCTAACCTGGAATCCACCACTTCAGTCACCTTGACCCACAACTTCTGTAAATTCTGCCAGTTGGCAATTTTCTGCATATACTTAGAGCCATAAGTCCTCTTAAAAAACCAAACAAACAAAAAATCAAAGCACTAAAAAACAAAAGCACACATTAATGCTTCATGTTGCTGTCCAACAAAAGCAGGCTGAATTCAAGCATTTGGGGAGTCTTACTGCCAGTCAAGGAGCTGAAGCTGAGCCCATGGTAGAGCTGTTTCCTGAACTGCAGCTGTGCTGAGTGGTACAAAATGCATCAGGAGCAGCTTTCCTGGCTGACATCATCACCTTCACGTCAGTGTAACCAGTACAGTGGCCTCCCAAGAGCTGGCTTCATCCCCTGGGGTTGCACTGGCCTGAGGCACCATGTGGGACCCAGAGACCCCTCACATCCTACCTTCCAACAGCCTGAGCCCACAGTGTGCTAAGCACCTCCTGCACCCAGGGGCTGCAAGGAGTGAGGGGCAAGGCAAGACAAGCTCAGTTTCTCAAAGAATACAGCATAACCAAATCCTGCTTGTTTAGGATTGTTTGGAGCATTAAAATAAGGAAAACAAAAAGAACAAAGCTGTAGTAATTGCACTCAGTGGGACATGTTTTACTTAATTCAAGTGTAATAGGGGCATCACTGAAAGAAGCATGGAGAGTATCTACACACTCCCTTCTTCATTCAACTGTATACTGCATGTACAAAAGATACTTTTAAACCAAATATATACAAACACATTATTTTTTAGCTGAAATAAAACCCCCACTATATTGTATATGCAAGTGCCTTTGCCTGACAGGGTAGATGCTAAAGCCACACAAACCCTCCTGCACAGTCACAACAGACTTTGCCAGAGAATTTCTTATTATAAGCTTTAAATTCTTCCAAATTTCTTTAGCTTTTCCACCTGGATTTAGATAGGATTTTTTTTAAAAAAAAATATGATTCCTGAGATCATTTACAGGCCTTTTAAAGGAAAATTAAACCCCTATTACCTCTTCAATCAATACTGGACACAGCCAGCCACTAAAGCAGGGCTGCCTCAGACCAGTACCCTGCATAAAAGGAGGGGAGGGCATCAAGAAGTAGCTGTCCTCATAGTGCTCTAGATCTTCCCAGAGACAGACCTACCACTGGAATTCAAGACCATTCTCCTGGCAGGGGCAAAAATCAAGCAAAGTAGGAGCAAGGTCTGATGACAGTCACTTTACTCCTACATATTGAGCTGCAATTTCACTAGTGCCTTTTGCTTCACAGCCTCATGAGCATCCAAACTTTCCTCTTCTCTTTTTTTTGCCTATGTGTCTATTTCAGTGAGAACAAATGATCTATTTTGAGTTTAGTTATTGCATGTGGGATTTCTCATTGTTGCTATCTCTTCAACAGACTTTCCCCTCAGACTTTTGTCTCCTTTTTTTGCAGAGAAGTCTCTGGAGAAGAAGCATCCCAAGAAGGCTGCAAGCATCTCTCTTGTTTGCATAATCAACCTATCTGCCATGGAGTGGGCTGGGAGGCAGGATAGGGATGGAACAGACTTGCCATTATCTGTGCTCTTTTTGCACCTTCTTTTCAGTCTCTCTCTTTTTCCCCTTACCAGCTTTGCTCCCGTCTATGAAAAATCAGCAAATAAAAAGTTACATTAACCCCACCCTGACCTCTCCGACATAATACACTGTGGGCTGATGGGCTGCCTTTGGAGCTTCGTTGAAAAGCTGTCATTCTTCGGCATCCCAAGTACAGCCTAGGGAGCATTTACTGGATAATTAATATATTAAATGCATGAAAAATAGTTACACAGTACCCCTCCCCAACCAGATCCTTCCCCACACACATATATACTGCCATCTTTTTCAGAGAAAGAAGGGATGCAAAAAAAGAAAGGAGAAAAAAAAAGATAGATACAGCATGTGCACCATCAATATAAAAGCATCCCCTGAATAGCCATCATAAAAACTGTTCATAATTTTATAGCTTCATTCGTGCTGGAGCACCATAAAGGCAGGCCATATTTTTTACACTCAGGATGCCTCATAAAAAAAAAAAAAAGAGAGAACAGGAAGGAAGGCAAGTTGGCATGGGAGACATGGAAGCACAGCACAGAAGCCATCAGCTCACCTGAGGACAAGAGCTCAGGAGAAAGGGGTTTGAATTTGTCCTCTCTGACCTGTGAGGTTCTGAATCCAGATGAGGCCATCAGAATAATTATTAATTGAGAAGCCTTTAGCTTCTTTCCTCCCCTCCTTTTTTTTTTTTTGCTGACTGCATATTTGCCTTTTAAAAGGATGATGGAAGGCCAGAAAGGCAGCCCTGCCCTCCAACTGTGTCCTTCACCTTTAAGTGGGCCAGCATCTTTTTTGGTGCTTTGAATCCCCCTCCTCTTTATCTCCACATTCCCAAATGCAAAATTCATGAGCTGGAGCATGGATTAACAAATAAATTATAATGAAGGCAAATGGGTAGCAATAAAAAATAATAATAATAAAAAGGAGGCCTCACCTTCACGTGACAGAGCCTGAGCAATATAACAAACCAGCTCGTTTATTTTCACCAAAGCCTGTTCTCCTGCTTGGGAAGGTAGGTTTTTAAAGCATTTTTTATCCTTTATTTCCTATAATATATTTGGACAAGGTAGCTGTAAATCTGAGGCAAGAGAAGAAATCAAAGAGTGGCAGAAGAAGATGGGGTCGAAGGGAAAGAAGCTGCGTTGGTTTGTTGATATGGCCCCTGAGCTTTTGTGATCCAGGGATTTAGAGCATTCACCTACATATAGCAGCTTGCTGGGCTGGCTGCCTCTGCACAGCGCTGAGCCTGCCACGCTGCTGCTCCCAGCCTCTTCCAGGACTTCAAGCCATCCCTTAAAAATTGGCACACACATGTATAATGAAGTGCAATATGTATAATAACAGGGATGTGCCTTCAAAATGTACACACTAGCCTTGCTACACCTATTGATCATCCCAGCATCAAGAGAGAAAACATTAAAGAGATGAGCTGTTCTGTCTATTGAAGCAGAATAGATAAGTTTAGGAGAAAGCCTGGATGCCCATTCTCCACTCAGAGATACTCAGGGGTAGTTATTTCTTCCTCCAAGAGCTAGATCATTAAAATAATGTTTTTCAACCACAGTAGTATTTCAAAGAAAAGTTCTTTTCAGTCTTCCTTAAGAGATCAATATTTTGTGGCTTGGTTTGGTTTTAGGTTGTTGGGTTTTTGTTTTGGTTTGGTTTTTTTTAAGCATGGACAGAAAAACCTAATTTCCTGAAAAAAACCCTTTAAAACACTTTAGTATTTGGTCTCACACTAAGTTTTATGATTCAAGGAAGTTTAAGAGAACCACAAGAAAAGGAAAGGAAAACTAGTCTATTTTTCACCCCAGTCCACCTCTAGTTCTTTCCTCCATCTGAGTTTGTCCCCTGACCTAAATGTTGACCACAAACTGAAGTCAGGAGACCTGAACTCCTTTGGCTGCAGACCTGACTGAGGGACCAGCAAGCCAGAGCAGCAAACATTTCTGTAGCTGTCAGGAGGTTCATGTGGCATGCTAGAAGCAAGAGCTGCTGTCTGCTGTGATGAACCAGCAAGTTCAGAGCCACCCTGCACCACTTCCAGGTACTGTGACATTCCCAGCATCGGCTTGGTGCCCTGAGGCCAGCTCCTGCCTCCTCCCAGCTTCAGCAGCTACAGCTCCTGTGCTTCAGTCAACAGGGGTACTGACAGAAGTTTCTGCAGCTCTCTAAAAACATACTTGTTACTTCTTCCACTGTCTCAAATCTAAGGAGGTATTCTCCAGCCTCAACCATGGAAGTCTCTTCCCAGAGGCAGCTGGGAGGGTCTGTGAGACACATCTAACCAGCATTGCTTGCTGATGATGGCATCCTCACAAGTCAGTGTTTGTCAGAGAACCCACCCCTCCTAACCTTGCATGCTTGGGAATTCAAGTGAGTTGAATCCGAAGTAACTTCACTGAGTTTGCTGAAAGTGCTTAAAGTTCAGACACGTTTAATACAAGAAATCTAGTGGCACATGTGTTTGCAGGACCTACAAAAAGCTGCAGGAAACACACTTGGTTTGCTAACCCAGGTGTGGCTATGCCACATGATTTCCAGTTTGAGCTGTCAAGCACAGAGAAGAGGCATCCAATCTCTGCATCTGAACAAACAGCCCCAAACCACCACCAAGGAGAAGCCAGGAGGTGCACCTACTGACCAAAACCCAGCCATCTGCGTGCAGGCACAACGCACGGCTGGCTGCAAAGCAACCGCCAGCGCTGCCTCATTTGTCTCTTTCATGTTTATTCATAGCGAACTCTGACAGAGGGATACGGCTCCATTCGGGAGTTGTCAGCAGGTGGCCTAATAGTGAGAATTAGTGAGCCACACAGCAACGAGACATACTGGGGCTGCCTAATGCCACCGATATTAATGCATGCTTCAGAAATGAATAAAGCTTCTTCGAGGGGAAAAAATAACAATAATAAGAGGATGAAGAGGGGTAGGAGGAACCAAGGGGGAGCCCAATGGGCTATGCTAAGCTTGGCCAATGCTCAATTATTGAAAAGGTGTCCTCCTTCCCTGTGGGTGCTGACCTCAGTCCCACACGCACAGACCCTGTCAACCACCAACAGGAGAAATGTTTTGCTTTCAAATAACCTCTGAGAATTTGTATGGTCAGAGGCTGAGAAAAATCTTTCTGTGCCAGAGCTTTCATTATCACTATCTTCCCCTCCTCCAAGTTTGACATTTCAGGCAGATACCCAACCTCTAGCCAAGTAAGATGAAGCAATTCATTGTTGCCCTGCTCTGTGCTAACACAGCCTCTGCACTAGATCACCTCTCCATTGCAATGAGGCCTGATGTCCTTCCTCTAGGTACCGCAGCCAGGAAATTGTGACATCAGATCCCAAGGGTGGGAAGAGGTGGAGAGGTTTCTTGGACCATGCCCAAGCCACTAGCAACTCCAGAGGCCCCAGACATGAGAGGATAGAACCCCAAGTCTTTGCCAATGTCATCTCCTGATGCATTTACTACAGTGGGATCCAGCCTAGGTCATCACCTGTTTTTCTAACACAGTATCAGCACAGCCTGCATCTGGGAACAGTTAACTCCTCAGGAGAGACTCTAAGCGATTTCACTACATAACACCAACCCTTTTCACAGCCTGTTTCATCTGCTCTTTGGAAATTAGGAACCTAATTTTACAACCTGCTCCCTCAGTGTCACATGGTCCCAAGACAAAGACAACTGAAGAAAGATAAAAGCAACATCCAGTTTTGATGCTGAGAATAGGAACCAAAAGTACATACAGTTAAACAGATCTCCTTCTCAAATATAGTTGCCATATCACATTTTCTCACATAACTACCAAAAATGATGGCAAAAGCTGAAAATCTGTTCTGAGAAACAGCATCTCAGTAGCCTATTTCTTTATCCCTTTCCTCCTGCACACATACCTGATAATCCTGGACACAACTCTAGCCACAAGGATTTGGAAACAAGAACCTTAGAAAAATCAGATCAAATAATACCCCTGTCAAACCCACTTTTAAAAAATGGTTCTAGCAAGCACAGGATTAGGCCCTAAAAGCAGCTTCTTCCTTTCCCCTAAATGTGCTTGTGACACTTGCATTAGCATTGCTGGCAGCTTTGAGTGTGGGGAGAAAAACGAGCATTGCCCTGCCATGCCCCCTGCCCATGGCAAGCTTGTGCCTGAAGCCATTTCATTGTGGCCAGTGTTTCCACAGCAGGCAGCACAATAAATAGCGACAAGATTTTATTTCTTCTGTTTATAACTTGTTCCCATTACAACTCTTAATTCTGGGGTTTTCCCCAATAGCTTTAAATATCTTTGTGCATGTCTCTAGCATTTAAAAAAAAACCCGACACAACAGCAAGCAAAGCCCCTTTCCTTGCATTCCTGGTTCCTGCAAATACCAATGACACACACACATATCCCACACCCTTTTGTGCCATGCCAAACACACACAATTCCTGCCTAGCACTGCAAACTCATCTGACTGAATCTCCTTTTTATGCACTGGGTACCTAGCTGTTGGTTTTTTCCCTTTTGAATTTTAAACAATTTTCACACCTGGTCTGACGAAGGTTCAGGTAAATTACCCAAAAAGCACCGACTAATCTGAAAAAATATTTAAGAAACTCCAAGTTCCCTGCCTGTTTTACTATCCTCTGCTCCATAATTACATTGCACTGCCTGATATTTTCATGGAACATTAACCGAAGTCAGGTGACTGCCCCCTTACAGTCTACGCCTATCCGTTACCCATAAGACCCCCATGGACCTTGACATTATTAATAGTCCTATTCATTAAGTATTACTCTTGTAGAATGAGTAGCATAATATTGGCCTGGAGATAGGAACAGGCAGAAGGAATAAGTCAAATTAATTTTCCGCAGCAAACGCCCCGATTCTGTAAATGACATTCTATACTGTTAGCATTTTAAATGTGACACAAATGGCAGGAGATACAATTTGAAAGCAAAATAGTAGAAGACATGGCTCAGGGTGTAATGTGCTGCATAAAAATCCAATAACATCAGTTACATGAAGGAAGGGAATGAACCAACCCGATGGAGGGCTTTAATTTGCATTTGTTTAAAATGGCAGGTAAGGGAGCAAGAGAAAGGCTGCAGCTCCCTGATTAGGACTTTCTCTCCTTCTGCTGAGGTTGAGGGTGTAGAAGAGCTCAGAGACACACTTCTCTAAGACCTTGTAGCATGCTCACACCTTCCTACTGTCATGCCACCTGCACTGCACTCGCTGTCTGAAGGTGGCCTATGGGTAAATTACAGGCTGGCCCATCTGAAAGACTCAGTGCAAATCCAGGAGAAGCATGGAAGCTCAGCTTGCCACATTTAAATCCATTCAGACAGCTCAGCTTGACCTTCAGTTTCCCCAAGTTCACACACTGCTCAGGAGAGAGGGCAAGAAAAGAGCTGGAGAGGAATGAGGGCTGCAGGAGGAGTACAGAGCCAGTGCCTCAATGGGTACTCAATCCACAAAGGCCTTGCCTAGTCTGACCATGTTGTACCAGAGAGCTACTCTGAACCAATGCATGTTTGGCTTAGATCTCTTTCAGGAAACAACAGAACCATCTATGCCAGCTGCCATCACCACCTTGCATCTTGCTGCAGAACTTTTTCTGGATCTAGAAGAAGTTGGCCAAAGCATGAGCCCTTGGATTTAAATCAAGAAACACACAGCCACTTTGGGGGAGTTCAAACCCAGAGCTCAAGGCCAATTTTGGGAGAATATGTTACCAACTTTGCAGTAGTTCAAATCAAGCTCTTAAAACTAAAGACCCTAATAGGTGTCCCAAAAAAGAACAGGACTGAAATCCAACACTAGTACCAAATCCTGTGTTTTCAGACTGTTTTGTTTTTAAATCTCTAAATGCACCTGGTCTCAGGGAGGTACAAGAATGTAGATCTCCAAGCTATTGTGCATTTTTCTTCACTCCCTTTTTCTTTCATTTCCTTCCTTACAAAGTTCACCATACCAAAGCTGTAGACCACCAGACAGGAGAGTTCTGACCATGAAAATAAAAATAAATGCAGAGCCTGACCTCCAGTAGCTTTATTTAGGGTAAAGCACTGCACTGTAGTTTATTTATTAACAACATAAAAAGACATCACCTATAGAATATAGAATAAATACACATAATTTCCCCAGAAAAAGCATTGAGCTGGCTTCCTGAGGGGAAAAAACCTATCACTTAATTGAAGCAAGAAATGTTCAATCCAATAATCTATAATTAGATATTTTATGGAATATGTTACCTAGAGATGTTTATTTATAAAATGTTTTCATCAATAATAAGTTGTTGGGAGGGGGAGAGTAGGTCCATTCCTTGGCTGCTGGGATGATTGTTTATGTCTGAGGGAATTTCATGTGCAGTGATGAAAGCTTTCCCTGCAGCTCATCACATGGGGTATGGGATCCTCACTGCACATCACCAGGTGCTCAAGCCATACAGTATCATCAAAGAGAGAGGTAGGGAGACTACAGAATACAAGCTTCTAGCCATGCTCATTGACAAAGCCAAATGCCTAAATCCATCTCAAAACAGAGATAGAAAACAAGTTTTTAGGGCTAAGCCTGAAGCAGGTGAGGACATCTGAGGAGCTATTGTTTAATTTCAAAGTCATTAGATTGCCTTAAAGACCCTTTCATATTCATGTACTCACAGAACACATTGGGCAGTTCATATAGTGAATGTGAGTAATTATTTGAACACTTCTCATCAAACCAGTAGGACTTCAAAGACAAGAAAGAGAAGATGCCCCTGATGGGTAAGAGTCTCACAAAACCTATACACCCAAGTGACACTCACACAACCTTCCACTCAGGCCTTCTGAGTGCTGTTTTGCCTCCAGACAAATTATTACTTCTGTTGGTTGCAACCCTACAGCAGTTCTTATTACGAAGGCAATTTCTCCTCTCCCTTTAATTTGGGGTTGCTCTACAGAGTTCAGCACTCCAGTTACTTCTGCAGTATGGCAAACTGTAAATTGTGTTTGAAACTACAAAATGCAGAATAAAGCAACTGATTAAAGCAGTAAAAAGAAAAGAAAACACCACATTCATGTTGTTGGAAGGGCCACAGGAAAAAGACATTTCATTCATCAAGGTAACAAGACATGGGAGAGAATATACATGTCAGAGATGAAATGCAGAAGATAATTAACACATATCCTACACAAGAAAATACTATGGCATAAAGATACCTTGGCAGATCTGCCAGGTGATTTCCAAAAAGATCAGACTCAATCAGACTTCTTATAATCTCTAATAATTCACATAATATTAACAGGTCACAACTAGAAAAAGTCTGTGTAGGAAGTTGTAAATTTGCACAGATATTCAGAACCAGCAGATGTTAGCAATAACATACACTCCTGTCTTTTTTGTCCTGAAAACACATTTGAAAGTGCTGGTGTACAGTGTGTTTACATTTGCTTGAAAACTGCCTACGAATGCTTTGGTTGCCCTTGCACCCGCTGTCCTGGTCTGACTCCCGGTGAGCAAAGCAGTGCAGGCTCTGCACAATCATTAACAGGAGATGCTGGGCCATCGCCACTGGAGTTCAGGTCAGGCAGTGGAAACAAAGCCCTGCAGCTGAGAGCACAGCTGAAGGCACAGGGGCTGCCCTCTACACCATCTGCACTGGACTCATAGCAAGGATGAACAATTTGACTTTGGTTTGGTATTACAAAATAGCATTAATTGGGTGCCAGGCAGGTGGTACTGCTGAGTTACACAAACACAAAGCACTTGGTCCCCATCCACTGCAAAGGGCAGACAGCAAGGGGAACATACAAAACACAGGACAAGGATCTGCAGTAGCATGGAGGTGGAGAAGAAAAAAGCCATTTTCCAGACAAATGCTTTGTTTGCCAGTTTCAGAAGGTCCCACCTGCAGCCATCTCCAACTCAGTTGCTCAGCCCATCTTCACTGGCCCTCTAGCCAGATCCTTCTCATCCCACAGCAACAGTGCCCTCACCCCCACCTCCCCATCCACCACGAGATGAGAACTCCACCACGAGATGAGAACTCCACCACGAGATGAGAACTCCACCACCTTCGATCCATCAGCAGTGTTTACACTTGGCTCCCTCGCTCCGAGACGAGCACGAAATGGGAGGAAAATTATAATAATATCACAAATGAAATTGAATGAGTAACAACATTTTCTAAGATCAGAATAAATACAGTTGGTGGCGCCTTTTTTCCAATTTAGTATTGTTTAATATGCATTTAATCAACCCATTCAGTATTATAGAGTCTATGTACCGTGACACCCTCCTATGCCACAGAGGAAGCATTCATAGGCCATTAGGCTAAAGTAATATGTATGAGGAACCACTTTTCCCCAGGGTGTAGTAACTATTTTTGCTCCCCAGTCGTCCCCATTAAATCATTAAACCTCATGACTATGCTTTCTGAACTCTACCCTGATCTTTAAAAAGCAGAACATTAAAGGGCAACTGTCACCCTCCATTGCACAGGCCTTGTGTTTTATATATTCAAAGCATTAAGCCTTTTGTCAGTCTATACATCATAAGCACTGGAAGACTGTATGCACAAACAGGAAATGTTTATAACTGATGTCCCTTTTATAGTGGATGTGCGAATGGGCAGGATAAAAAAGCTGAGGCTTGGCTATTTTATGGAAACTGAAGCAACGTGATTTTCCCCAGCTGCTTGCAATAAAACCACCTTCGTTACTTATCTTTATGTGGCCAGTTGCAGGAGGAAAGAGAAGCAGTTTAGCACAGGCAGAGAGTTGGAGGTCCAGGAGTCATGAGAGGTTGCCAACTTCAGACTTTTAGATCTCATTTCTCTACTTTATGGCAAAAGCTTAACTAACAGAACAGCACTAGAAAGGATATCTGCTCGGAGGAGGTTGGGCTGGACTCATACAGATCCTTCTGGCTCCCAAACATACCTTCAAATGTGGAGCTGTCACTATTGAAATGCATCTGTATCTGGGGAGGAGGAGGTGGTTAGCAGAGAATTAGGAGCATGGTCACCTTCACCATGTCTTTGACAGCATCACTGTTCACTCCTCTTAAAGGCTTCTAGAAAGATTTCTCAAGTAAACTCACTTTACCAGCTCCTCTTCAAACTGGGGGCTGCACATACAAAGAACAGGAGAGGTCTCTACCTGAAAACCCAGCCTAACACTGTGCCTTGCAGATGGAAAGTAACCAAGACACCATTCCTAACTCCACGACAGAGCCATGGAAAAGAGGTCTCTCAACTGCTGTGTGCCTGGCAGCTCCCATTTTGCTGTTGAGAAAGCAAATAATGCTTCCCATAGCAAACGTTAGGAGCAAGTTAATTTTGCTAGTGCTTCTGAATCTCTGACCAGTTTCTGAGAAGTGAGGTGCTGCAGACACCCACACAACTTGGGTGAATAGCTGCAGAAACCCCTGCGTGGATTTTGATGGATTTTGGACAAGTAACTTCCCTGCACCTGCATCCTGCCCTGCATCTCCTCTGGGTGTGACCACCAAGCTTTTAGAAGTATGAACACTCCCTCATTAGCAGCATGGGAAGCATCTAGCACGGGGCAGAGCTTTGCCAGGGCTTTTAGCATTCAGGCAGAGGGAGACACAAAGCAGTCCCTAGAAAAGGTTTGTGAGAGCATGGGGGTGGAGGCAGATCGTAATAACTCTAGAAAAGAAAATTAGCAAACACCTTTCAAAAGCAGGGAAAGAGACCAAAATAAATGTCAAGGTCAGATGAGGGGCAAGGGAGAAAACCACTTCCACATTCTTGAGCCTGTATTACACAGGTAGCATTGCACAGCTCTTAACACACATCAGCACATTCCCCCAGCAGCACACACCTCCTGTCCCTGGCATCTGAGGACACTTCCCAGTTACCTGCAGATCCCTTGTAAAACAACAGGGAATGTTAGGTTAACATGACTTAGACAGCGATAGTGTAGCTTGCAAAATGTCAGAGCTTTCATCCTGTATGTTAACTTCCCAGCCAGTGGTATCAATCTGCAGCAAAACACAGTTATTTCATCATGACATTAGTTCACCTTTAAAGGCATATGGTAAAGCCTGCTTTGTGGCTTGCAGCAGATGAGCTTCCTATAATTACAATTTGAACTGTTCCACAGGCAGCTCTACAGATAGTGGATCAGTGATTAAAGTTGAAATCACAGGGTAAGTAGTTCTGTGACACCGTGAGTCACAACAATCATCAAAGACTCAACTCTCTGGTTTCTGATGAAGTGGAGATAGTGCAGTGATTCAAGTAGGGGACTGAGACTCAAGTGCTGCTACTTGGAGGCAGGAAAAGAGCAGACACATTCTTGAGGAAGATACTCAGTGTGTGCTATTGACTGGCCCCAAGCAAATCTTTAACCCTGCGTCTAGGAGAGAGCATGACTGTGCATCTCATTGTGGTGGGGCCCCCCGTGTCACACCTGAGGATCACAGGCTCCAGTTAAACATTCTTCTTGCCGATGCCTCCTTTGATTTGAGGAATAATGCATGCAGGGCACAGGACTGCCGCAGCAATGCCGGGGCTCAGCGACAGGCTGAGGCATGCGTTTGTTTTTCCCCACAGAGCTTTCTTGCTCCCCAAGTATCCCATCAGCACGAAGCATGGAAAGGAAAGAAATGTGCACTCACACTGGTGTACCCCTTGCTGACCCCCATCAAAAGTAAAAGGCTTTTTTAAAAACACACAAGAAGCCAGTCTCTAGTCTGCCTGGGAATGAACAGAAAATGCTGCCACTGCCTCTCCTGGAGGATAATAGGCTAAAGCATTCCCTTTCCCTAGCACACTTCCATTTAACTTTGGTGAAGTTGATGCCGTGATAATTTTGGTCCAGAAAAAATATCAATGGGTTCAAATTTGTAGGGAAAAAACCCCACAATGGAATTGTTACAGCAAAAAAAACCCCTATGCAGATAAGAATTAATTCCTAGCAGAGTAACACCTCAGCACCATGTACAGTAGAATGAGTTCTAGCGTACAGAAGGTATTGGATTTCACTCTCTATAAGGCTCGCTCTTTCCCAGTCCTACACATGTCCAGCATGGCAATGCACTAATCAAGTGCTGAAGAATTTTGCCATCTGTAAAATGGAGGAAAAGGATAAACTGAGGCACAGGCAACTTCATACCTGTGGCCCAGGTGATACCAAGCCAACACAGCAATGTCCCAGCCCACATGGCACTGGACTGTACAGTATCCCAGAGGAAAAGGTAAGGACATTGCCAAGGGGACTTGGTCAGGAAAGCCTCCAGGCTATTGCATTGCAGGGTCCTGTGCTTTTAAGATCAGCCAAATTCTACAGCTAGAATGCAGTACTGTTTGCACCAGCTCAGATATTTTAAGGGAATTGCTTTCTTTACACTTTCTTTTAAAGATGAAAGACATTTCATTTAGAGTGGGAAGGGGGAGGGGTCGCAAGCAGAGTTACAAAGCCAACAAGCTTCTCTCTCCTCCAGGAAGATTGTATCATGGCTGCTGGCCGCCTGCCACAGCCAGCTTGAGCATTAACCACGGACAGTGACTGATGGATGCCTACGGTGCCAGCTGCAGAAAGCCGCCCAGGAGGGCGGGAGACAGCCTCTGTGCTCAGCAGGAGCACTGAGCTTGGAGCAACGGGGTCAGGATTTGGGAGGCAATCAGCCTGGCCAGGGCAATCCCATTCTTCATGCCAATGTGTTCTGGGGATAGCTCCTCAGCTCCAGCTTGATGCTCCGAGAGGGAAGGCAGGAATGAGGGAGTTGAGCACTGGATCCAGGTCAGCACTTGCACCTCTGAGAGGAGGCAAGCTGGTGTAAGAGCCCTGCCCAGCTTTCACACCTCACCGGGTGACTCTGTACAGCTGAGCCAGTTTGTCTTTCATAGGCTGTATATGAGACTTTGAGACTAAGGAACTTATCATGAGTTTTACTCCCAACTTTATGGTACTCATTTTAAGAGAATAAACCAAAGCAAATATATTAACTTGCTTGGGAAAAGGATAGAAAAAGATACTCACAACAGGAGAGTTTCACAACCACAACCTCATGTATTTGCTTAAGCAATAGGAAGACAGAACTTTCCCTTTTCCTTGCTGTCCCCCATAGAAATTCTCAGCAGGCTTTAGTCTTCTGCAAGAGAGTCGTGACTCAATAGCCTGGCTAGGCACTAACATCCAAACAATGTGGGGCACCCACTGCTGGAATCCACTGTCAGCAGCGTTGCACAGGGAAGGGTTAAGCCCATGGGCTCCTCCAGCATGATGCAGCATCAAGGTCCTTCCCAAGGCTTCGGGGAACAATGCAGCTATCAGTCTATATTTGGCCTTTGCCCTTGGATCATTTATGACTTATTCTTCACCTCCAATGACCACAGCAGCAAGCTTTCAATCTCTTGCTCCCTAGCCTGAAGCAAGAGCTCTACCTCCCCGTTTTAAAATCACACCATTTGCAATTAAAAGCAATTGCCAGGAGGAGGTCTCAAGCAAGTCTTCCCTTGCCCCTTTGTGCCCTTTGCCTTGCAAAGACCAGACTTCTAGCATGGTGTCTATCAGGCCCAGGATGAGGCAGCCATCCTGTTGTGTCAGGATGTAGTGAACAGGGAAACAAACATCTTGCAAGTCTACAGCTTAAAGTCTAAACTTGAAGCTTAGACAGAAGGTTTAAAAGGAACAAGCTTGACTGCAGAGTAAAACAGGATACTGTTGTGATCCAAAATAAGCCTCGTTTGATCACTTGAGCTCCTTTCCCCAACAATTGGCCTTTGTGAGCAGCCTTACAGCACTGTACAAGCGCTGTGAGCTCACAGCACTGTACAAGCGCTGTGAGCTCACAGCCCTTCCAGGCAGCAGCAGCAGCCCTTGCATGCAGCATCACCAGGAGGTGAAGAGGTTCAACTCAGCACATATCAGTAGAACTGTGAAATTCTGACCATTACCCACCTCCGGGCTCAGAACAAGAGCAATGCCATTGCCAACCACAACACACCCCGGCAGCAGGTAAAGGCAATTAACCCTCTCTTCAAAGGGGAAAGAGCAAATTGCAATTTGTAATACTGCACCCTTGCAAGAGGATGTGCCTGTGGTCATCACAGGTGGGTAACTCAGTTGCTTCTCTTGGAATGAAAGCCCCAACAGATTGCATAAAGGCCTGGTAATGTCCTTGTTCTGAGCAGACTGCCAATGTCCAGCCACACTACAGACCCAAGAAAATACAGACAGGCAGCTTAGCTTCTCCTCCTGCACACACTGCAGCTTGCCATGCTCCAGACCCTGCAGCTCTTCTTTGTACCAAGGTCTGTCAAGCTGGGAAACGCTTCCCTAGCCCTGAGAGGGTTGAGATCCAAATCCTACCATGTGCCCCACCGCTCTGCTCACTGCATCACACACCACAGCCAGCAGCACTCTGCTACAGCAGCCTGGCTCTGTAATAAATGATTTCTCACCTGAGCCAGGCAGCAGACCAGGAAAATCAGAGCTGCCACTCTCCAATCTTTCTGCTGGAAAGTCACTTCCATCACCCTAATTAATCAAAAGCCCAAGATACTGGTCAGATGCAAAGTCTTTCTCCTGTAAGAACCCACACATGTATCTAGAAGCTGTGGAGGTTATACCTGATGTGCTTCACAAAGAAGAGTTGGTATGTCTTCTTGGGACACAGCTTAATATTTATTTCATTCTATGAAATAAATAACAAATAAATTCCTTGGTAATGCATTTCTCTCCTTCATTCAAAAAAAAATCTGATGCAAATGTACCACATAATCCTGAAAATCCAGAAGCCTTGCAAGTTACCTTATTCTGAGACACTTCTATCAGGACTTCATAGCTAAATAGGCAACACAGGAGTGTGTGAGAGTGAAACCATTCCAAGGGTCCTTACTGCTAACATTAACACAGAAGGCTTGGATTTAACTTTTCCCTCAAATCTGTTGTGGTAGAAGCATTTTATAGTTAAAGTCTTGGGCCTCACAGCATAAGAGGCTCTGGACATGTGATATCTCATGAAGATAATACATTCCCAGCCCTGCCCAGAGGGGCAGGAAGAAGAAGGTCAGCACCACGCTCTGCTCATTACCTTTTACAGCATTAGGACATGGCAGGTTCAGAGTTCTGCACTGCTTGCAGTTATTCTCAAGGGCCCAGTGAGGACACGCAACTCAGTGCACATCTCTGGTCCGTGCTTGCAAGGACCAGCTTCACACCACAGCTCACATGCAGCCTGAAGGCTTGATCAGACACAGAATAAAACAAACCCATCATGTACCATGAGATCAGAAGATACTAATCCATTTTTCATGGTAACAAGGATAAGGTGAGTTGATTTTTTTTTAATGCCTACAACATTGCCTTTCCAGTGTTTGTTTTTCAAAGACCAAGGTCAACAAGCCACTTTAGTTCCCCTGCTGCTTCCTAGGCACAGCTCCACTGAGTGACAGTTTCTAATCCTAGCTGATCAAAAACAAAGGAAGCACCATTTCTCTCCCTCACACAGATTTTTGGGAACATAACACAAGGACAAGCTTCTACTCTTCAGAGTCCCAATCCTACTCAACCCCACAAACTCACTGTGAAGTCAACTAAATCCATAAGAGCTGATAGTATCAAGGGACGAGTCAGGAAGTCAATTAGCCTTCAAAATCCTTTTTAAAAACAAATCAAAGGCAAGAAATAGATACACAATAGATCTAAAGTACTTGACAGTCCCTCATAATAGAATAATTAATTATTTTCTTTTACACTCAATATTGTTTACACATTTGAGCAACAGTTTGAGACTCCCTTGTGTAAGTGGGTAGGAGAAAGGAAGAGAGAAGGCAGGCTGCACTGATACTGGAGATGAGCACCTAGCTTCTCCAGTGAGAAATCTATGCATGCAATGCAACAGCACCCAGCTCCTCCTCTTACCTTCTTCCTTATGATTGCATATGCCTTGCAGTTGGTGCTCATTGAGAATTACAGCTCTGTAAATACAAAAGAGCTTGCAGGATTGTTCCAGCTTTACATATTTCTAGGAAGTATTTTTCCCTCCCATGTAAAATCTTATCTCCTCCAGCTCAGAGCACTGAAAGTTGCAATATATAAAATTTTGCTCATTTTTCCCCCAGCAAAGCAAAAAGAAAATACTCCTGTTATTTTCTGCTGCTACTTTGTTTGGTTTTTTTATTAAAAAAGCCAGTTCCTTCAGCTTTAACTAGCTAATTTTCCTGCAGAAACAGTACGTTTCTTTTATGTGTTAATTTTTCTTTCTCTATTTGCACTTCACAGCATGTAGAGACATGTCAGGCATTGAAGAACAAGACTCTTCCACTTTCTTCTGAGATGACAAATATTACTGGTGCAGAAGACCCTAATGCATCTGTGAATTCAGCTATATTTGTGCCTTTTGCAGGAAGAGGCTTCATCTAATGATGCAATTTTCACTAATATAATTCAATTCCTCATGTATTAACCTTTTTCCTTTTTTGTACAGGATTAGCAGGGAAGTATCTTGGCCTTGGAGTCATGTGGAGAGCTTCTCATCCAAACCATGACCCTTGCTTTCCAATAAAAGGCTGGTCAGCCAAGCTCTCATGTTTTGTTTCATGAACTCTAAATGTGCTGTTTGGAAAAAAGAGGTAGCTTGGTTCTAAAATATCCATCTAGGAAGTAATTTGTTTTATCAGAGTCGTTCAAGCAAAACACATGGAAAATTCCCTGATACCAGGAGGGTTAATTCCTGCCAGCAACACCACAAAGCGCCAAAGAGGAGCCCTGCTGGAATGGCACGGCCATTTGTATATAAGAAAGCCACAAAATTGCAAGTCAAGGTGAAAGGAGATGCCTGAAATCTGGAAAGTGACAGCAAAATTTCAAAGCACTTTAACCCTGAGCCACTATAAACAATTTCACCAAATGCATGATTCACTCTTTTGTTAGACAAGGGCTCCAGATTTCTGTGCTGCACATTGCAGACTCAGCCCACTCAGCAAACGATCTCAATTCAGAAGTTCATAACAAATAACCCCATAATTAACCTCATCCCCCAAATCTCAGATCCACTTTCAAGATATAACATCTGCCCCCTCCTGTCGGTTCAGAAAAATAACATCAAGAGCTTCAGCTCTGGGCTCAAACTGGAAAGGAGAAAAACCCAGAGGTTTGCCTTTTTTTTCCTTCCTGAACTGTCTCCTTGGCCGAGTCTGAAATTCTCCAGCTAGACATACCCAGGACTGAGTTACCTTGGGTACCACGGGAACACTGCCCAAGTTGCCCCTGTGCAGCAATTGTTCCCCCCTAAGAAAATAATCTCCAGCCTCAGAGCAAGTGGGTTTGACAGATCAGTACTCAGCAGGATTTTTTCACCTTTTATTTCCATCACTCTCCCCAGGAAGGCTGTGCTGTCCCTGCAGTCTCTCCCCAGCACTGCTGCCTCTTACTCCAGCTCCTCAGCATCCCCCTCTCATCCTGCCTGTAGTGTTGCAGGAAGCTTTTTGCAACTGGAGTGTGAAGTCAACTTTGCTTCCCCATGCCACAGTTTGCTGAGTATTAACATTCGCCTTTGGTTGCTTCCCCTCTCTGCTGCTGACAACTGTTAATTTTGTCACATCAGCCACTTCTGTAGATTTAACTTTGCTCTCCTGCTCTAGCCATTGTAGCTCAACAATAAATCAACAGTCTGGAGGCTTCACGTGGAACACAAAGGCCTTTATGGTGCATGTGAAGATGGGAATCTTTACATTTTTAAGTAGGACTTTGTCACATTCATGAAGGGTAATAAAAAAATTTACATTTTGACTTTCAGGAAGAAAACGTGGTGGTGGTGGTGGTGGAAAAATACTGTTCCTGTAGCTTGCTCAGGATGTGTGACATGCCTCAGAGCTCACAGAGAAGGTCATATTGGACTTCTGAGCCATCATCTCAGCTCTGCAAGACAAAAAATGGTTTGCAACTTTCCCTGAGGATGCTAAGAGAAGATCTTGCAGGTAATGCCAGATTTAACTAGGGGATCTTCCTGCTATATCTCCTTTTGGAATCTACACATCCCCTTCACAGGGAGAGGAGTGGGACCTGGCTCCAGGGCAAAATCTCTGCGAGCACACTGACCACCATCCAGTTCCCCATCACACAGGATCCCCGAATCTTACCAAGATGTATGTGTGTGATAAACAAATACCTCCTGGGGAGGAGGTAGGTCAAAGTATTCCTTTCCTGGCTCCAGCAGCACCAGGGTCCAAAACTGGCATGTGTCTGGGCATTAGCCACAAGGCAGCATTTCCTTTAAACTCCTCAGCGGATCCATGTCAGAAAGTCTTGGCATCCCAAAGGGCACATGATTCCTCACATTACGCTACAGCAGCCTAAGGGAGCAGAGCCCACTCACAGATGGCAGCAAGGCCTTTAAACGTGCCAGTGGCACGGAGTAGCACACACAACCAGCATAGACAGACAGACAACTTCTACCTGCAGTGGATTGCGAGAGCTCCAGTGGAGGGAAGAAAATAACACAGCAGAAACCTCTTCCCAGTCACCAGCTCATGTAAAATGGGGCAGCTGGTTTCTCTCTCCTGCTAAAAGGAATCTAAACGTGTGTTCAGGTGCAGTGCTGCGAGTGAGCAGGGACTGGCTGCACAAACACTCCCCATGGCTAGGGCTGGCTGCCGCGGAGCACGGCACAGCCCCAGCACTGCTGCAATGCCAAGAGGAGCCATCACGAGGCCTGAGATGGCCAGGTGGGGAGGGCAGGGGGGCTGGAGCAGGCCTGGACAAATGTTTAAGTGTCTAAAAATCCTCTCTCTGCAGACAGTCTTCTGGGAAGGGTCTCCCATAAAAGGAAACCTGCCTTTTAGAAGTCACAGCGGATGATCCAAACCCAACGTTTTCCACAGATTATCTCTTCCTGTCGTTTCCCTTCTGGACCTGGCTTGCAGCCTCACAAATGCCAAGGGTCCTTGCAGCATGCACACACAATCTGTCTTTTAATGAACTCTGCCAGCTCACACTAAAGATGTAGAGTGTACCTTGGAGCGAGGCAGGGGAAAAGAGGCAGCAGCCTCCTTTTGCCCTGTGGATGATAACCTCACATGCATATTATTTCCCACCATAATCCTACTGTTTTTAATTAGCACGCTGTAAAAGGAAGAAGCACCACATCTCCAAGGGGAAAAGGAGGAGGGAAGAGGGGAGGGGAAAAAAAAAGAAGAAAAAAAATCAGCACAGAGGATTCTGTCCAACTTTTCCAAAAGCGTAATAGATTTTTAAATGGGGTTATTAACACCACCTATGAATTATTTTAGGGACCTAATTATAAAAAACAAAACCCAGTTAATTAGGTTTCCTGAACTTGCCTTGACACAGGTGAAACAAGATCTCTAAATGCAAGAGGATTGAAAAGCAAATCACTTCAAACAAAGAATCAATGAGTATTATTGCAGAACCAATTGAACAATTACTACTTTAATTGTTGGCACCCTGCTACCTTCACTTAACAACAGGATGGATCAGCAGAGTTACTTAACCTCCTCCAGTAACTAAAAAGTATACTATTAAAGCCCAAATAGATTGCGGCACTTTGGAGGAATTGCTGGAGGTGAATTAATCGCCTGCGTGGAGTGCATCACCTCCCGGTTCCCGGCCATGGGAGCTGCACCGCTCCCGCCTCTCAGGACCTGCTCCATCACGAGAAGCCACAGGGTTTTCATCCGAGCAGTGATCACAGAGCTCATCCTGCACCACCCACACGACAGCACTGACAAGGTGAGTACATTTTTTTCAGGATGTGCCTTCTCAGCAGGAGCTGCCGTGCAGAGACTCGGCGTGGCTCAGCGGGACAGAGCGCTCCTCTCCCCGCCAGTCCACAGTTGCAGGGGGATTTAGACAGCTGAAACTAGATATGCACACCCTTTCAAACAGCTTCGAAAATCCGAGCCCACAGCCTCACTTCAGTGCTACAAGATTTACTGTCCCAAAAAACCGGATCAAACCTGTGACCAAGGAACACAAGCCTGGCTGCGGAGAGCGGCGGTGGACAGCCACCGCAGTGCCGATGGCAGGGAGCCGGGCTCTGCTAGCGCGTTTGGAAGGAACTTCTACCCTGTGCCTGCAAATCCCACCACCAAAACGAAACGACTGCGATGAGAAACAAACATAAGCGGAGACGACAGAGCGCCCTCTGATGTTCTCAGCGAGGGGAGTGGGGGAGAAGCAAACGGAGAAGGGACAGCGCTGCACATCCAGCACACTCCCAGCTGCAGGCTGGCTGCTCTCGGGAAGGCGATGGGTGACAGCGGAGCGCAGCTCAGGCTGTCAGCATCCCTCTTCCCTCCTCAGGGCTGCCCGGCCAGCCCCAACGCCTCCAAGTCCATCCTGTACAGCGCTGTGAGTCGCCCCAAGGATGAGGTTTTGCCTGTGGACCAGTAGAATCGTGAGCATTTGTTACAAGCTGTGCTGAAAACACTGCTGCTGGACAGGCTAACGCACTAATGAGATGAGCTCTGTTTCTGTACTCTGTGTGCAGGCCAAGGGCAGAACTGAGCCTCTCACAGTTGGGTCAAAGTATTCCCCAAGTCAGCACTGAAAACAAACTACAGGTGTAAAAACCAAAGAAAGAAATCTTGTCCATGCAGGCGAGAGGGGGCCTGGAGCACTGTCCTGCTCCTAAACCTGTATCACTGTATCTCACAGTGCACTTCTTAAATTCCCCGCCACACATCTGAGCAGGACACGGCAAGTTCAAGATCCATGAAGAAATGCCATTACACCTCAACATAAACAAGTTGCTCACCAGTAACCTATAACTGTGAAACTACTGAAAGCTCTGCTTGCAGCCAGCTACCAACAGCCATGCTGAGTGGGGGGGAGCAAAGGGGGTGCTGGTAGCTCTTGGCTGCAGTCCCCCACAGTCACATCCTCCAGTCATGGCAAATAGCAGAAAAGTCCTATTGGACAAGCTAACAAAATGCTCAAAATATAGAGGTAATCTTTTCTATTGGCAGCTATTGCTGGAAACCAGGCTTGCAATTTTTACAGTATAAGCACAGCTTGAGAATGAAGGTAATAACAATGGAATACAATTTTCTTTAGGTTAAAAAAATCCCATTTTAGTATGTCAGAGCTAGCATTTCTCTGCTCAAACATATAGAACTGATAGCGGGAAAGCAGTCTGCACAGAGCACTTGTTTAATACCACCAAGTTAATCTGAGCATGGAAGATTGGGTGGCAAAACCTCAGACCTACAGAGGTGAGCGCTGAGATGATCATTGCTCACGGACATTGTCTCAGGCATATAACATTTTACCCTTACGTAGCACTTTTCACCTCAGATGACTTTATAAAGTACATCATTTCACAGATGTGGAAGTGCCATCTCTCCTGTATATTAACAAACACTGCATCTCACCCCATATGGCAAAAGGAGATGACAAATGCAATAACCCCTTGGATGGTGGGAGAAAATACTACACAGCAAGTGGCATGTATTGTATAAAATGAGAGAAAGAATATATGTTTCTGTACCCACTTGTGTAGGCTAACCCCCTGCCCCCCAAAATCAGGACAAAATAAATCAAGTAAAATCAAGTCACTGACAGTCACCAATAGTTCATTTACAAACACTCTAATTGATGCTAAAGAAAAAGCTGAAAATCAGGGTGCTTGGTCAAGTAGCACAGAAGCAAATGCCCAATCCAATACCCACTAGAGAAACTGAAAATGGGCTTGCAACAGTTTCAGGAGTCCCAGAAGCACCACCATGAAGTGAGTTTTGCATATTTGAGATCCTCCTCATTCCTGGCCTTCAAGTATTTTGCTGAAAACCCTCAGCAGAAACTGACTACAGTGGTATTTTGATTTTTCTTTCCTAACAATTTCTATGAAATAGTTGCCATTTCATCCATTGAAATTTAAGTTCTATTTTTTTTCTAAAAGTCTACATTTAAAAGCCAGAAATCAAACCAGAAACATCACATCTTTAAAAGAAGAAGCAATTAAAAAAATGAACATGCGCTGTTTTCCTGATATGGAAAAAAAATCCTAATTTTGACCATCTCACTAGAAAGCATGCTTCAAGTAAGCAATCTTTAGCAGACCATTTGATGATACAAGTGTAAGAGCACAATTCCTAATAGAAATTAACTATCCAATTTTGAGATGACCTTCCCAGAATTGTTTGATATGATAGCAAAGAGCACCCCAAACCAAAGCAACTGCCAGCGGACACTATACGATTTTCAAACTCATTACTTGTATTTTTAGTTAAAACCTAGACTCCTCATTCTTATTATCATTTCTTAATGCCATTTTTGAAGGACTTAATTTCTGGACCCCTGGCAGCAGGGATTGTGGAAGGAAACTGTGGGACAGCCCGTCATGGTGATGCTGTGCATTCCTCTGAACCGGACTGTCTGGCGGAGCCGTCGCCACAGTGACGTTGCACAGCCTGTTTATGTTGTTCAGCAACTGATGAAGAGTGGCAGCGGAAAGAGGAGCTTTATATATGAGCTTATTTTCACCAGTGTTGGGCAAAAACAAAAACACCCTTCAGCAGTGATGTTATTAAGCTCTTGTCAACCCATACGGACTCCCCAGCAAGCGCTGCTGCACCTTTGTGTACTTTAAGAAGAAGGGGGAGAAATCATTCAAAACTGGCAGCCCAGCGCAATGGGCACTGCACATCCCCCACCCTGCCATTCTGCACTGTGCCAATTAATCTGAACCTGGCTGTCACCTTGACACCCATCGGAGACTCTCAGATCCAGAAATAAACTGATCAAATATGCAATAAGCGGTCAAGCAGTGTCCCCCACAGGCAAAGAGAGATTGGGCTCTGTTTATAAGCAATGCTCAGCAGCCAAGATGCTCTCTCCTCTCAGATCTAAGAAAGCGGATTCTGTTCACCTTCACAAAGGAACAATAACCAATTTTAGCTTAAGAAAACACACTACATTAAGTAAGAGACCTAATGGTAGTATACTTGTCCATTTTTTAAATTAAATGATGTTCATTAAAGGAACATCACCTCCCCATAATTAATTTTGCTTTGAGAAGGAAAGGAAAAAGCTACAGACAATTAATGTACCATGCAAGCTCTAGTAGATGCTCCATATATTTTCTCTCTACGATCACCCCTCCTCCATAACAGCATCTCTGCTCATCTCCCTTTCACTTCTGAATGCAAGGACTGAGTTTTTGGCAGGGAAGCTGCACAATAACATGCAGCAACCCCCACTGTCTGCTTCACCCAGCCTGACAGCATTTCAACAGGGTTACATGTATTGATATCTGCAATCATATTCTCCCACTCTCCAACTTACAGAGATCCAAGAAAACATGTCACTGTTGAAGACACCCAGACAATAAAATCCATGGGATGGTGATGAGTCTTTACAGACTAACATTCCTCCTGCACTGAGATGAATACAAGTATCTGGGTTGCTGCAGTGTGAAGACAGGGAAGAGGGTACATTTTTGCTTTAGTTTTTGTATCATTGTGTCAATTTTTCCTGAAGATTTAAGCCTGACAGAAAGAACAAGAGCACACAGCTGATGGGTCAAAAATGGGAAAGTAGCCACAAATAAAATAAAATTATTCTTTAGCTGTGAATCAGTAGATAGCACTTCCTACAGGCCAGTATGCACGAGACAGTGACACATGTAAGGTCATAGAGTGATAAAATCAATAATTCCCCAAGCAGGGAAGAAGAGCCTAGTGGTTTCAGCAAATGACACAAATTAGCCCTCTCTCCACAGCTCCGTGCAGCTCTTTTGGAAGTCTTCAAGAATGAAAACCTCCTCACCCCAGGAAGGTAACAGAATCTGTCCCTGTGTCTCTCTGCCCCTCTGTTTATAAAGACAGGCATAAGGATTCAACTCAGAGGTGTTTGCTTATTTTATCAAATAGCAAATTGATTGTAGCAGTTGGATAAAAGCACTGACATTTCATAAACTGCACAGAAGAATTTTGCTGAGACAACTCCAAATAAGTTCAATTTGATTAAACCAACCGCCTCCTCTGGAAACACCTACAGATTTGCTACTACTTTTACTAATCCAGACCTCAACTACCTTGTCTCCTAAATACACAGCTGTTAACTAAACAGCTATAGCCTGACTTGAGAGTGATTCAATCAAATCACTTTAAATCCCTCCACTTTTAGCTAGACTAGCATCACACTGTATGGAAACTGGGATAAAGCCGTGAAGCTTAAAGAGACCTTGCCACAACCAAGAAATGCATTTCTCCTGGCCAAGCATGCCACTGTACCACACTGGAAAAAAGGATTCCCCTTAGGAGAGAAGCAAGAAGCTGTTCTATCCCTACAGAGTTTAAGCTCTCACATATGTGTGTTATCTACACTCAGAGTTAGTACCAAGCTGACATCTTTCACATTTTTTTCCACCTCTCACCACACTGCCAGCATGCTAGTCCACAGCTTGACTGAAGGCTGGCAGGCCAGGAATGGTTCTGTTTGGCCTCTTCTGCAGGAAGTTCTCCTGTCTCTCTGCTGTGTGTTAGGGCTGACAGGAAAACAGGAGTTTGCAGTAGTTAAAAAGCCAGCCACCAAGTCACTGCCAGCAAAGAAATCCTCCCCTCGTTAACAGAGCATTTGCTAAAATATCAAACTCACCACTGGCCTAACTCCCCTTTCAGGTTTCTTTTCTTTGAAGGCTCATGTGGGTGTCCATGTCTTGCTGGAGATCACAAATATTAGAAAGAGGCAGTTTCATTTCTTTGAATGCTTCTTGAACAATTCAGGCCACTTTCTCAAACATTGTGCGCCGGGCAGAACGTCACTGGAGCCCAGAGAGCTTTGTCCCTTCAGGTGTTCCCCAGAAGCATGCTGACAGCTAATCTCCCTCCTTCACACATATCAAACCAGGCCTTTAAGATAGCTGCATTTTTTTAGAACTGTTTGTGTAATGTATGAAGACTAACTTGGATTCATGAATATTTGATTTAATATACATTTATTTCCCCTAAAGGAAGATACATTTTATTTAATACTGATTGCAGTTCTTATTACCTTCCTAAACCCAGCACACCACTCAGCATTCCAATTATGCCAGCACACTACAGTTATGGCTGAGAAAGCACTTTCATTATAAGCTTCTGTTTTTAGACACTTGTAAAACTCCCACCATTACCCGCTCCTCCCCCAACTCCTCCTGCAAAATAGTCCTTTTACTGAAGATGCTCAAGCTGCTTCTTAGCCCAGATAGAGCAAGACTTAAACCTGTTTGATTCTGAATTTCGTATTCATGATGATTTAAATGCATGATTGAGCACAGATATCTAACAACAGGAACAACATCTTACTACCCAAAAAATGAAAGAAAAATTAAAACCTCACTGCTAAATTTACATTGTAGTAACTACCTGAAGTGATTTTAAATCTAGACCAACTTTAATTCAACCCTGCAACACCGTGTAGAGCATGTAACCCTATATACTGCAATTCCTAGACCTCTTGTGGTTGCTTTGACACTTGTTGGAGGCCTTCAATATGGAGCACATACAGAAGAAACAGAAGCCCAACAGCTCATATTTTTTCCCCACAAAGCTTGCATTTGTTAAAGAAATCCCTCCTCTCTCAGGAGATCAATTGCCTTTATGGAGCAGAGTTACTGCTAAAGAAGAGGCAACACTTCAAGTGACATTTTACCTAGTGTCTTTATGTCCCTGGCTGGGGTGCTAAGCATTCAGACTCACACAGTGGCCCTCCAGGATCCCTGGGCTGATTTAGGACAGCTGGGGACTTCTTAAGAGAAAAATATTTCCCACCCGTTATCTTCATGACTGCAGTCAATCTCAGCAGCCAACATTTGGAAGAGAGTTGGTTGGCTGGGTTTACAGCTTAAATGGTGCTAAAAAGAAATAGCATAGGTCATTCTACTTCCTCTCACCCAAAGTGTTACAAAACACTTTGTAATGTATCCACCAGCTTCGGTTTAGATTTGCAAGAGTCCCTTCCTCAGCTGCCAAAATGCCGATATCTCGGAGGTGAAAAAACAGCCACTCACAGACGGAATCAAACAACATTTAAACGGAAGACTCAAATATTCCTCAAAGTGAAATTACTACATGCGTTGGACAAGAAGGGGGGAAAAAAAAAGCAAAAAGGCAGTTACTGATTTTTAAGTTCTGAGCAGGACGAAAAGTAAAATCCAAGAGACCACTCTGGCAAAGCATGGCAAGGAATTGTGCGGGGGCTGCCAGCAGCGGAGGAGCTCCATCCTGCACAGCACTGCTGCCTCGCAGGCAGGACAGGCGAGATGAATAGCAATGCTGATCACTTCTACCAAAGCTCAGGAAATGCTCTCCAATCTCATTCAAGTCTCCAGAATCGTATAATTGCTTCAATTGTCTAACTCAATCCGTATCTACAGCAATCTATTGTCCTTAGTCAGCCAGCTCTTGCTGCACGTATTCTGTTGCAGTCCCCCTCTATACAAAGTATCTATCCCATATTACATTCAAGATCAGCTAAGTGGTGTATTGCTTTGTGCTGTAATGTGTTACTGTTTCATGCTGGGATGTATAAAAGAAAAATGCAAACAAACACTGACTGAAGAGGAAGAAAGGGGGGAAAGCAGGCGGAGACGCAATTTCTTTTGAGGCTTCCTTACTCTCTTCTAATCAATAGATTTTTCAACAGGTTATGATCTGACTACTTGTTTGGATGACAGAGGCATCAGGATGTGCAGAGGAAATATGTGACATGCGCCAAACCTGGATGGAGAACTGAAGGGCACAAGAAGCTTAGGAAAAAAAGTCACCTGCAAAACACTGTAGCAAACTGAGGGCTCTGCTATTCCCACCCCCTCTGTAGGAAAACAAGGAAAGGGTCCTTGCCCTGAGGAGCTCACAATTCACACTACTGCAAAGCACACAACTGGCAAAGGCATTGCTAGGTCAGGATGATGACGACAGAGGTACTGGGCAGAGGTTGAGGGGGGCAGAGACAGAGGCTGCCGTGGCTAGCAGTAACAGCAAGCAGCTAGCAGCTTTCAGCCACCCACCTCCAAATCCCTGCGAGGTCGGCTTGACTCAGCACATGCATTTTAAGTGTCAGTTTTGCTTCCCCCCACATCACTCTCACAGCACATCCCTCCTTTCTTTAGTGCTTATTATATTCCAGGCAGACCCCAGCTAGCAGAACAGCACATATTTACCTAACAAAAACGTACAGCAACACCTCCCTTCCAGCAAGAGTTCTGGCTACAGACAGCAGGCAGATAAACCTCTCCTGCTCCACATCCCTAAGCCAGTGCTTTGGACACCTCCTCTCGCAGGAACTGAAGCGTGCAGGCTGAGGTTGTGCTCAATAGACAAGCACAAGCCCTTTGCACTTTCACAGTGCCTTTTATCCCAGTACTTCACAGTGCTTCAACAAACACAGATCAAACCTTCTCTGCCCCTCTCCTGGAGAGCCACAAATCTCTCCGTTTTACAAACTAGAGGACCAAAGCACAGATGGATTTAAGGCTGAATCTCATGAGCTTCAAGCAAAGGAACTCATCTCCCCCCTCCCCACCCCAGTCCCCAGAGGCAAAGCCTCCAGCTGTCCCCAGGAAAACGGGTGGCCTCAGGCTCTGGGAACAGCAGTGGCCACAACCATGCCCGGGCTAAGGGCTCCCTCTCCCGTTACAAAAGGCTGTGGCCTCTGCCTTTGGGTAAAGCCTCAAAGGCCACAGAAAAATTCAAAGGACACCGGGGAAAATCCAGCCTTGGATTAGGAAAGTATTACCAAAGACTCTGGGGTCCAAGGCTGCGGGATCCCCAAATAGTTATTAGTCAGCAAATACATACGGAAGGAGGTCATCAAAATAATTCCTTCCAAAGGGCGGGAAGGGTGAAAAGTCAGCAAGTGCAGGTTCATTTGGATTCCCAGGATCAGTACCAGCACAAAGCTTTGGCTTGGCAAATCACTCAGAGGATTAACATAGTGTTTACATGCAGCCTTTTTCCCTTTGCCATCAGTCCTTTGTGTTATGCACACACATAAAAATCATCATCTTTGCTTCCTCAAGACTTCTGTCAAATATTACTGCCTGGCAGGGGCATGGTGGTGTGGGGAGAGCCAAGTGTGCTTCCTCCTACAGCCCTCGTGTTAATTTGAAGTCATGGTCCCCAGCTCTCACCCTGAACACAAATATTTCCTGCCTCTTGGCTCTGCTTATCAAATCATTATTAATCTTTCTGGTCTGTGTATATTCATTAGATAAACACTGAAACTGTGATGTTGTTTATTGTCTGCTTTGTACACATCATAACCCTGGGAAGACAAGATGAATTTGACAGCTAATGTAAAAATTACAGCAGGCAATATATCTTAGATTTGGGTGGAACACCAAGATGAGAGTTAATCAATAAAATCCTAACTTAGGTATTGTATGAAATGGCACTTCATTCATTATTAGGAGTTGGTATAAAACATGATTTACTGGTTTGATATATTGGCCCTTCACCTTAGGGACCTATTTTCAAATCCAGTCCAATCCAAAGTGACTAAAGATCCCTCTAGCCTGAGGGCTTGGGAAGGATACTGTTGCCAGATATTTATGTGAGCTTGCTTGTAATACATGGTTTGTAGGCAAAGGAATGGCACATGGATGCTGGAAGGGTTGGCCCTCAAACCAGTATATTCACAGAAAGTCAATCACTTCCTTTAAAAACTGAAGTGAAAATGCAGAAGTTGTGGACAATACTTTCTCTCATGGATTTTACCCAATCCCTTGACAGCAAGTGCTGTGTCACAGCTCTTAGACTGCTTTCCATTTTCTTTTTTTTTTTTCTCCCTGCCTTATAAAGCTCCAAGAAGAGTTAGCATGGAGTTTTTTGTGGGATTTTGTTTGTGTTTTAAGACCTAAACAAAGACCTCTAAACAAAGACGTGTGTGCTATAAAGCCCATCTGGACAGGCTATCTTAAGCACTGCCCAGTCAGATGCTCCAGAGGGTCCTACCACTTCTCAAAGGGCATAGTCCCCAAGGAGTCAGACTTCCATTTAGATGATGTCTACCTGATGTTCAACTCAGACACAGGAGATAAGCTCCTGCACTGTACCATGGTCTGTGAAATGTCTCAAGGAAAATAATTTTTAAAAAATAATGAAAATCAGCTATGAGATCTGAATCAGCTACAGTTTGAGTTAATGGTTAAAATATCTCCTTTTGCTTTTCCTCTTTTACCCTAACAAAGGATATTTTTACTAGAGAGGAAAAAAAGGGGCAATATTTTGTAGTGCTTCATTGCTGGTGGGGAAAACAAATCATACAAGTGACAAATCTGACCCTTTTCTCAGTAATTAGATATTAAACTCTATTCAATTCTCCCAGTATTTTAAAGCCATATTAACACATTAGCCTCTGCTGCAGCAGTTGCCGAATCATTCATACTTGGTTTTGAAGCCTGTTCCATGTAAATAAGACTTTGCTTCTATAAAGAACAAATTTTACTATCATGTTAAGGATTATACACCAAGAACAGACCTCTCATGGAGCTGCCCTGCCACAGAGCTCTTTTACCTCAGTTCCTCTGTCACTCCGAGAAAGATGGTGAGACGATGCTCACCTGCTCCACTAAAAGAAATCCCAATAACTCTTGAAAATTAAGTGGGTTTGTTGTTTGGGTCTTTTTTCATATTTTAGTTTGGGTTTGGTTTTCCCTCCCCCTCTAAATCCCTGCAGCTTTTGCATCAGGACATCGTACCACTATGCACAGTCCAAACTCAATCCTTGTACAATATTTCAAGGAAAAAGAACTTTAATAATTCATACAAAAAACACACGGTAGCACAGCCCATCCTCCCTGTTCAAAAGGCACAGAAACCAGTGGTTTGCTATCCTGCTGTCTTTTCACAATCAATTGCTCCATAAGACCTTGTACAAAAGACCTGGCTCAGGTGTCCTATGAATCTAGTAGCCATCACAGCCCAGTAAACCTGAATGAGAAGTGGAATGATTTAGATGCTAATGACTAATGGAGTGATATCTGTAGGTGCAATTGGCAGCCATGCAGGAATAGCAGTGAGCTTTCTCAGGTCTTGTCTGTGCTGGGAGAAGAGAAAGATCCCTTATCGCATTTTATAAGTTTGCATTTATAGGGCAAATAAAATACAGCATTTTTAAAACCAGGAAGCATTTCAGAGAACAGATTTTTTTTTCATATAAAAATCACAGATAGAATTTAACTTTAAACACTTTTCTGGCTGGAGAGGAAAAAAAAAAAAAAATCAATTGAGCTGATTACCTTGTTGAGTACCAGTGAAGATTTTAGTTGTCTTTGTAATTGCACTTTTTCCTTGCTGGCTTTTAAACATAAAAGGAAGGTGACTTTACTGCTGTAGTAAAACCATGGGCCCCAGTCAAAATCAACAAAGCAGAGTATTAACCCCCTCTGTGCTGTTTCAGTTCCAAAGACACCGTTTAATTCTTTGTGTTCAAAAGACCAGTGGCAAATTCATCTCACGTGCTTCAGAGAATATCATTTAATTCCACACATATACTCTCCAAATCCAGCAACTAATTCTACCAAGATCCTAAAAATTTCAAGAACCTCATGATTGTTCCCTCTAACCAATAAAGTGATTTCCACTGAGAAAAAGATGTGTATCAGGTTCACAGAGACTACAGGCAAGGTGGATGGAAGACAACTCACTGCTGCCAAATAGTCACTCTGCCCTGTGGTTCAGCATTCCCTTGCATGCCACCTTCTCTCATTGCTTTTCACTTTCCAAGGCATGCTTTCAAGAGCTACTGGGACTTGCAGTCAGATCACTTCAGCACGTTGGAGCAGAAACGCAGAAGTGGTCAGCCACAACAATGGAAAGCTTGCAGACCCTACTGACCTGTCAGACCAGTGTTCCTTAATGGACTGCTGTGGAGCTACTGATCTGCTAGAAGTACCATCTAAAACTGCATAGTCCCACGGGATTAGCTCAATACCAAAAGCTTTTAGGTCCATACCACTTCTCAGGTTGGAACAGACAATGCCAGCAGTAAGATCTGCCCTTGTCAGGCTCATACCATTGGCATTAATGCCTCTTGCATTCTCCCCTGCTCTACCAGAGACAGAATGTGCTCAGGCAGAGTTGAACCATTTCAGCCTCCATTGCATCTCCCTCCTCCCCAGTTCACTGTACCACTACACCTTAAATGCCAAAAGAATTTTCACACTGTCATCTGCTCATGAATAAGATTCTGCATGTGTCTCTCCCGAGATCTATATACATTGCTCTCTGCTCACATATCATAGAATCATAGAATAGCTTGGGTCACAACAGACATGGTTACAAGACAATCAGTTAAAGGGAACAAAAATAGATTTCCCAAACCAAACATCATAAATTCACTGCTTCATTCGCTCCTGGTTTGAAACCAGCATAAACTGCAAATATGGAAGTGACACTTCTGAGGTTTCTATGGTCCCATTGGCTCTCCAGACAGGGAGCAGAGCCAGAGGGAGGCAAGGACTGGGGCTGGAGACGCAGCTTCCCTCCAAATAATCGTCCAGGAGCTAAATAGACTTCCCTCAGACAAATAGACTAAAATAGCAAAGATCCTGCCATTCAATAACCACTCCTGGCCAGAATTTACTTTGCTTCTACTGTCCCGAATTCTCTAGACAGCTATTTATGTATTTCCCCTGCGAGCCTAAATCATTGCTTCCACTGCAACATTTTTATTGTATCCCTGTTAGCAGGCACAGACTGTCATTTATGTGCAAGACACACTAAGGATGGAACCCTGTCTGGAGTTACAGGGCTACTTCCAGCCTCCCACCAAGGGGGCTGGGACACTGCAGTCTCATCTCACTTGCTGTTAGACATTGTGTCCCAAGAGATATCTCCACTGTCAATGCTTTTTGGACTCCAAAAATCAGGTTAGGCCTCTCTTCACATAGCCCAAGAGGCAGTGGGGCAGAAATTGCTGAAGTCACACTTCATGCTCTTTAGAACTCTGTATTTTCATCCACATGGCTTTGTAGAGCCAGTAAGGTCTTAACCACTTAAACTTGCTAAAAACAAGTCCAATTAAAACCAATACCCAGATTTAACTCAGTTATCATCCCAACCAGCTGACCCTTCTCTAACAGTCCCCCAAATCCACAGCAGTTGCCACTGAAATATCATAAGCAATGAAGGGGAAGCACTATGGAAGTGATAAAGATCATGTAGTTTGATAGATTTCCAAGCTTGGCTGACAAGGAAGCATGGTAGACATTTCATAAATTCACGGTTTGCTCTTACTCCATAGAGCAGGGCTGTTGTGTAACCTAATCTGCAGACTTTTTTTTTTTTTTGATGGGCAGCAGATCAAATGTGCATCTACTAAAATGACTTCAGCATTTTTGTCTGGGCAGGAAGCAGTAGAGTCAATAATTTGTTTTTGTTCCTTGCTTCTCGCTGCTTTTCCACAGCTATGGATCAGATCTCTCTGCCTTCCAAATTATCTACCTGGTAGATCCACCTGTCAGTATTCACAGGGCTTGTAGTACATGGAATCTTCTAAATTTGCACCCTGGATGTTCATGCACAAGCTCCATAACTGTCATTTCATGAAGCATTGAAAAAGTCTTACTCTCATAGAAGAAAATATACAAGGAACAGATAGGAACAAGTTTGGTTTTGTACCCAAGCTCACCTCAACAGCTGTTGCGTTATTGTCTGCTTTCCGATGGCACAGGTAATGACATTATTCTTGAAACTGGGCTTTGGACCTGTATCATCCAGTTGGTTTTAGAAAGAAACCAAAAAGCATCAACGTACCCATGGAAATTGGCCCAATATCAATACTCAGTGAACAAAAACAAGAGAAAAAGAACAAACAGAACCAATACTACAAGCCTTTATCAATTCACTTACTGCACACATGCAGTAAAACACATGCTCTTTAAAAAAAAAGAATGAAAACAGCTGTAAAAATACCTGCCCTCAAAGATACATACACATACCTCCCAAATAAATTGCCTTAAAATAAGGAATCGAGATATGTGGGTTAAACACAGGAAAAAGAATTAAATGGCAGACAGCATTCTTAGCTTAGAGGAACAAACCCAAAATTTAAACTAAAATAGTGAATTGAAATATATTCCTACAACTGCTTACAAAATGATTATCCAATGCGCATTTAAAATGTCAGCATTATTCACTTCGCATTAGTGGCTCTCTGTTCTGACCCAGGCTTTGCAGGTGGGTCTCACACAAAAGCAGACATGAGCCAGGAACGGTTTCTAAAGAATATTTAGAAACATCAACATGCTTAATGCCATGCAAGACACTTTCATGTTGCCTCTTCAGCATCAAAATCCCACCGCACACAAGCTTGTGCTCTCCATCCTTACACTGGATGTTTCTGCCCTCATTCTGACTGAGGATTTAGCTCCTTGTTGTCAGAGGATGAATGTTTTTATTCTGTTTGCTCCCAGGCCAGTATCAAAAGCTCCCAGTACATGGGTTAACCAGATGATCCTTTAATACACAAAGGACCCCCAAACAGCTTAACCTTAACCCATCCGTAAAGATTCCACCCAGCCTGCTAATGCTGTCCTGAATCGTGTTCTCTATTATTACATCTGAAATCCGTTAAAATTTCACACAATTTCCTGCACAGCAGTGTATATAATAGTGCTGGGAGCCAATATGTTTCTATAATTGGGCCTGTAGTGGGGCAGAGTCCAAAGCAATTAATCCAGCCTCCTTCCTTGTTTGCGCCCATATAAAGCTGACAGAGTAGAGAGTAATTGGAAGTGAGCAGCCTCTATCCCCTACTTTAAATTAATATTTTCCTGTTCTGATTTAATTTCACCCGGTAACAGTGACACAAAGACACGCCATGTCAAGCACTAAGTAATCTGCAGCAGCTGCCTTAGGAGGAAACTTTTATTCATCAGTAATATACTGACCTGTATATCACTCCACATACAGTACACAATATTCCTGTCAGACAGCTGCATTTAACTCCATATAATCAGCAGAGATGGGAGAAAAACCCCACTATATATAGTGTATATATAGCCTTCTGTATATGTGCATGTATATGGAAGATACAGAATAGAAACGGGAATTTAATTAATCATGAAAAATTCAGCTCTCCAAAAGGGGAAAAAATTAAATGGCAAACAAAAAACATGGTAATCAGCAGAGCCAAGAATCCATGCAAATGAAAAGTCAGAAGTAATGGCCAAAACACCCAGGCCATTAAATCAAATCACTGAGAAAATAATGGCTAAACTCTCTCTTACTTGTAACACTCAATTTATGTAGTCAATATGGCTCTGAATGAATGAGTGAAGGTACTAAGAGCACAAATCTAAATTCAATATACATATCTTAGAAAAATCCCCAGTGCACGCACTCACACGCTGACAAGCCATATAAAGAGGACATTGCTATTGTATGTGGTATGGAAGCAAAACGAAAACTGGCTTCATTTAAGATGATCCCCCATTTATATCAGACAAAACATTGAAATATATATAGATTACTGTAACAAGCCCAGAGCTGCCAAGGAATTTATTGGAGTCGATAGCAAGCTGGGACCAGTCAGGACCTGAGAGGAAGAGAACCAAGACCCTTTTCCCTACATATGAGTTGCTGTTCCTTGATCTAACCTGTGATCATCCTTAGTTGTGAACTGCACAAAGTCTATTGTTATCTAATGGAAACAAGGGACTTATTTTCCAAATAAATGAAGGTTCTCAGTGTTACCCCAGATTTCTTTTTGAACTCACTGAGCAAATCTTTCAGGGGAATCTGAACCTAACAACTTCTTTCCATTTGGTTCACGTTTAAGGTCCAGCAGGCCACTCTCTGCTTCTCACAATACCATGATGGCTGCAGACAAAACTTCCCTGACCAAAGACCTCCTGGCCCACAGTTAATAACACTTGCTGTTAATACTTGGCACACTCAGTTCTCTGTGTGCTTGTGAACAGAAAGGAATCCCAGAGGAACTGTTTGTAAGATGAAGAACCTTGTGCCTTCAGCCCACGTGAACTCAAACACCTCAAGCTGGATATCATAGTTTACAAACTGATGTTCGATATGGAGCCAGAAACAGTAACATCCAAGTTTATCAGTGATATAGAAGCAGCTGTGTGAGGTTTACCTACAGAAAAGTGTAGTCTCAGGAGACTAACTGAGGGACACGGCAGCTTAGCCCTCTGTGGATCAGCAGCTTACTTCCAGTTGCTTAAATTTTCCCCTCCTCTCTTGTTCTTTATCCATTGGATTTTCTTCCTACTCACTAGTATTACATTTTCATTTACAGGCAATATGCTTAGGCCAGAGATGATCACCAGCACTGGTAGTCAGAAAGTCTCTAAAAAGTCCCCTGCATTAGAGCACAGCTAAGCTGCCAGATGATCCTCCAGCAGCAGGCATACACTCAAAACCCCATCTGCCTCCTCTCTGGGAACTAAGGCCACTGGACATCACTACCAGCTATCACAATATATTCACTTGCTTACAGAAACAGTTCCTGCTCTTGCATGCAACTTCACTTTCAGAAATACTCAAAGCCCTGTGATCAGTCATCTCCCTAAAAAATAGTAAATAGGAAGCAAATAGGTCACACCAATCCTATTCTTTCTTTCCACTGATTTTAAGTCTGGGCAGGGCTATTATGATCATGCTACAAATTGTCTATAAATGGAAAAGTTTAAAAAATGGTTATCTATTCTTGCCACAAACTGCTGGGCAACATTATAACCAGCTGTTACCCTTCACTCCAGAGGTGGCTGCAGTTAGTGACAGAACAAATGATCCTTTTGTGCAGTTTTGCATAAATGTTTGTCAAGTGTCCTGGGCTTCTCTCACAATGTTGGCTATTAAGGAACAGAAGTAAAATTCCCTAGAGCAGAAGTGCGTGTGGGGAGTTATCCACTTAGGCTAAAATCCTTGTCAATATATTTTTGCCTTGTGAGAGTCTGCATGCAAACAGGAGAATGAAGTCAGTGATAACCATGCAAAGGGTGGTGGCAGGAGAACACGCAGGTGCAGGGAGCATTTCAGCAATTCTGCAGTAGCACTAACCTTCTCTGGCTGGCAAAAAATGCTGGAGCCAGCATTAAAAAAAAAAAACAACCTCAAAAGCTTTTGAGCATCAGCCTTGCAGCCAAGCACACCCAGCACACTTCGATTTTGATGTACAGTTTGAAACAAATCAATAGCAGTATAATAATACTCAGCACGCTGTGTAATTTTTATATCATTAGTTTTCATTTTCCGCTCCCCATGCATCAAAAAACTTACAACGGGCTCGTAAAGTTTATTTAGTATTCCATGAATTCCTAATCAGTTTCATTTCATAATGATTCAGAGCGGCCGTTGCCAGGGCCCCGGTGTCAAAAAATCGATAAAACCAACACACTTTTCCTGATGGCGGCTGCAAAAGGATCTATTGTAGGGGAATTATGATTTATGTCTGGGCTGCACCACGAGCAGCGGCAAGCGACAGCCTGGCTCAAGAGCTGAGATGTTCGCCAATAATGATTTATATGCATGCCTCTCCCCTCCCCCAGCTCTTCTTGCCCCCCTCCTGTGCACCACCACGGGGCCCCATATGCCATGTCACAGCAGCTTTGGCTCTCATGTGCCTCGCTGCAGCTGGGTGCCGCAGACACAGATCTGAGTGCAAGGCAGTCCTCGGGTCCGCAGCTCACTGTAGCTGATGCTGTCCCTGCAGCATCTTCTGCAAAAGGACAGAGCACCATGGCCTTGCCCCAATAACACCCCCCACTCCCCTTGTCCCCAGGCTCTCACGACAATCTATTCAGCTCCAGCTCCAGATGAGCACGAGACGGTTCGATTTTCAGCTACATGCAGAAGGTGTCTATTTATCTTGGGGCACCCATCCTGTCAAGCCTGCCCAGGGTAGGGAGACTGGTTGGCAAGTGGCTCCAGGAGAGAGCCTGTGCCCTGATGATCATATGCAGACTTGTGCTAGAAAAGGGGAAAATGAAAAACTGTGTGGGGAGATAAGGAGAGACAGCACTGAGGCACTTGAAAAGAAAGTTAAAGACTTTTAAAGAAAAAACACTTTCTGAAGACTAAGAACCCAAAATCGTGAGGGAAGCAGTTATCCTCTGTCACACAGCATAATGTCCTTAAAATACAGATTCTGGGTTAGGAGGGTGGAGGATGGTTATAACTGGTAATTTGGAAGTTTCACATATACCATGGGAAGTACTAGTATGCAGATATAGCACTGGGTTCTGCTTCATTTAATATGTTAATCAAGTTGGTGGTTCTCCACCAGGGAAAGAGAAGACCAGAGAGGAGTATCTGAAAACAGAAAGAGCAGGTACAGCTTGTTGTTAAAAGTCTTGTTTACAGAAAGGATTAACAGCATCATTTAAACATCTAAATTAATTTATTGGGATGCTTTTACTACTCTTTTCTCATTTCAGTAGAAAATTGTCAGCAGCTCTGCTCCATCAGGAGCTTCACTACCCTCTCACTGCTCCAGAAGGGGGGGAGCTGTTGCTGCTCTTTAAAGCACAGTTCTTCAGCCTCAAAGCCACATTCACCTTTCCATCCTAATTTTATCACATGTATTAAGATGTACAGCAGCACATATGATTAATTCCCTTTCATCTTTTCTAGCAGAAGCTGCAAGAAGGAAGTTGTGTTTTGACTCATAAAGTTAAAGAATAAACAAGCATGTTTTAACATGAATGTGCAAATATTAGCAATTGCACCGCCTGGTTTTTCATCATCCTATATTTAAATTAATCTTGTTTGTAAGATTTCTGTTAAAATAAGGACCTGAAATTTTATTTTTAAGAGAAAGCTGAGATTCACACCTAGCTTGTTCACTGCCTAGCTTCAGATCTTTGAGTTAAACATTGCTTAGTCCTTCTATAAATACATGTAGGTAGAATGCTGAAAATTAAGTATTCAGGACTAGCTCTTCAGCAAGTCTCTAGTAAACAAAGGGGAAGTTTAAGTTGGAATTATGCCACTTGGTTAATAACAAGCAGTTATGATGAGATGATTCAATAGCTGGGTGAAATGAAGGTCCCAGTGATAGTATTTCATCCATTTATTTACATATGTCATGTTCACACACATATTCACACTGTTTGCTGATTATCTCAGAGAGGCAAAGGTTGAGATCCAAGCTTCTCTTGGTCTCCTTGCTCCAGTATAAACATGGCCTTTGTAAATTAAGAGTACATAATCTAGGAAGACACTCCAAGACACCCAAGGGTGCTGGTGTTCTTATTTGTGGAGGAAATCTATAAAAAGCATCACTGGAACACAGCATCTTCCTCTAACAGGAACACAGAGGAAATCATTACACATTTTTAGTACTTTAGTCTTTGACAGACCAGTTGACAGGCATTTGTTACCAGCATGAAGCTGAGTAACAGAAGTAATTAGCCACCAGCTTTTAAAAGTTTTAATCTCTTTTTGAAGTGAGACAACTGAGTTATTTATTTCTGAATTAGGCTGATGAATCATGGCGCTTTAGGGGAAACTTCAGTGACACAGGAGGTTTTGTCCAGCTGTTCAGGCCAAGAGCGAGTTTCACTATGTTTTCTCTCCAGCACTGATTACACAACTGAAGCCCAAAAGGAAGAGGAGATCTGGTCCTGAGTTTAGAAGTGAGAAGTAGTAAGATGTAGCCTGTATTCAGAGAGAGGAATAAGGGAGTTCATTGGAGAAAGATTCACAAAATGGTGAAAGGGGTGAGGATTAGACTCCTGCATTTCATAACAAGAGCTTCTTTGTAGCTACACACCCCTCCTGTTCCAGTCACAGGTCACTCGTGCCTGATGCTGAGGAGTAACTTGCTCAGCAAGGTTTCTAAACAAACAGTTGTGATTCCCCATGAGTGAAGGTAGAATAATCAAGCCAGCAGACAACATGCATCTTCACATAAACAACTGTGACCAAAGAAGGTATAGCCTTACTTTTAGCACCCTTGGATTTAGCCCAGGAATTACTGGATATTACCATTAAGAACTGCAATCTTCTTTACTTTTTTTTTTTTTTTTAAGAAAGACAAAAAGAGCTGCATGGACAACGTAATTACACTTTGGTGAACATCAGTTAGCAATTTCAGTACAGGCACATTAAAAAGAAAATAGAGTTTTCTTCCCCTCAAAAGAGTAGATGCTGCTTGGAACTGCACTTTTATTATACAGGGGTGGAAAACAGCTAAAATATTGAGATTTAAGGGAAAAAAATAATCATGGGTTTATGTTCACAGGCTCCTGTGAATATTTTCAGCATATTTCACCATATCATTGCACGGTGGGCTCTGTTCATGCTGCCAGAATGGATGTTCCATCATTTCTATAGTGGGCCTATGTGACATTCATTAAGTGCAGCTACAAAGGGAGAGGGTTAAACAGCGCGGCCTCTTTTCTCTGATTTGGTCATACATCAGCAAGCGCTCCAGGTTAAATGCCCAGAATACCGCAGCAGATGGATAGGGAGAAGGAGAGCGGCAGATACTTCACCCCACACTACTTAACCCAGGGAAATGAGTCTCGGAGTCGGTGTCATGGTAAAATATGGAAGCTCACTCAGATAATGTGCAGTTGAAAATTTTTTTCCCAAGCCTTTACAACTGACTGCACGTTAAGATACCACATACCCCCTTCTACAAACTGCCAGCTCACTCTGGCAATAGGAGCTATTTTTGTGTATAATTTGTCTTTATTGACTACCAAATAAGAATTTTAACTCATAGTGCAATCAGTGATACAAGCCCAAAACTTTTCAACTTCGTCTCTAATTTCATGCCAAGAGGAACTGTGTACTGGGAAGTCTATTTTTCCTTACCCAAAAGTCCTTATAAAATAGTTAGAGTGAACACTTATTACTTTAAAGATGCCACCCTGATGTGCTGTATCAGTGTCTGGAAGAATAGGTCCCATACCTCTGTTTCAGGAGGGCTTCAGGATCCCCAGGCTGACCAGTGTCAGATGCTGCACAAAGTGGGGTACCTGCCCTGTCCACTCAGACTCAAACTCTCTCATGTTTCCGTTTGTTGTACTTTCAGCTGTTGATTAATTTCAAAAGCTGTTTTTAACTCTCAGTCACATGACAGCTAAAGGGAGCACACATTTTCAGTTGTGCAGTATTGCGGATTAGCCTGGCTCACCACCCGTGTGTCTAAGTAGTTTCTCCAGGAATCCAGTGTCAACATCTTTTGGAAATTCAAGTCCCATCACCAGAATACTACCATTGGGGCATTTTTGCAACACATTTGCAAGGCAGGCAGCCAACAGAAAGATGATAGTCCTACAGTTCAGGGTACCAAAGGAAGAGATCACTGGAAACACGTGCACATACACTTACACACCTGAGAATCAACAGCAAGCTGCTTACAAGACTACCAAGGAGTAAGTGAACACGTGCTTATTGAAGAGAGCCTTAGTCTGATAATCTGAAATAACAGATCAGAGCTACGTCCTCATGCATCTTAATGACAGTAAAGAACTGATACGGTACGTACACCATACAGAGTCAGCAGCTACACACAGAGGCCTCTTCTGTGTTTTATTCGGCAATGACTGGAATGGTTTTGTTCTTCCATAAAGCTAAGTCTAAAGTTTTACTACCTTAATTCACATACAGAAAGAGGTACAGGGTAAGAGTGAAGACACATTGCTAAGACAGCAAGAATAAAGCACTTAGCATATTTTCTCTCTCACAAGAAAAAAAAGCAAAAAACAGAATCCAGCTAATCAATGCAAATGAAGACACAGTTAAAACATGTATCTGATACATGAACATACATGCATGTATGATCATGAGGCTATGCCAATAATTCACACTCTGACATGGGGAAATAACTATTGAGTTGTAACCATAGCCTTTCTTTTCCCTTAATAATCAAAATGGAAAATCCAGAGTCCTGCAACATCTATTGTGTTTTTAATATCTCAGAAATAATTGCTAATCAAAGCTTCATGTGGTGGGGCCAGTAGGAAGTGGATACATGTCCTCAACACAAAATTTTCATGTGAGCTGAAGGAGTGGGAAGATGCAGGGACACCTAATTTCCACCTTGCAATCCAACTCCATCTGATGAAAAAGATTGCCCAGCAGTCAAAAATCAAAGTCACACTGTCCTGGTGAGAGCCGGAACGGTGACAGGTCCTAGCATGCCGGGAGAGCAGGCATGCAAGCAAGTGAAAATTTGGTCTCCACTAGGTGTGGAAAGTCAATGTTATTTGTTTTAAAGTTATTTTAGCAAACATATAGTTTTTGTTCTCTTATCAAGACTGATTCAGTACACAGGGGTTCTATCATCTTATTAACCTTACCAAGCCTTTTCTGCAATATTTTAAAAAAATTTATTACTGTTCATTAGTGCCAACTCCATCACAAGAAATTCAGTGGGTTTTCCTGAATCTGTGGTGGTTACAACAGTTCAGGATTTGTTCCATTCTGGCAGATGAAAGAGATTCACACAAAAAGAAAATAGCTCAGTGGCAACTCCTTATCACTGTAATGTACAGCATCTAAAAGAATTTTTAAGGCCGAGTAATGCAATACACATAATTAACAGCTTGCTTTGCTAATTAGGTAACTCCTTGCCTAATGAAGTAGCAATAAGCTGAGCAACAGTCACAGAGTAGAAAGACAAGGTCTTCCCAGGCAGTTTGCTGCTTCTGTCAAAACAGCTAGCAACACACTTCCTTCCCAACCAGGTTTTTCTCCCTGAAGCCGCCAGAGCTCAGGAAGTGATGAACACAACAGCACTCAACAGAGAAAGGTTGCGGTGTTCCCCGCCCTACATCTTGTTTAGTGGCGTCCCAGGAATGCTGGGTTGTGTGACTTCTCAGCCCCAGGGTAGCTCCCAACTCCAAATAAGCCTTGTAGACCAACACAGATCTCAAATCCCTAGCCTCACTGCCGCAGGTCTGCCTGCAGACACAGGGGACAGTTTTGTAACAGCGTTCATACACAAGCACCTCTGTGATCTAGCCTTTTGCTCTTCACCCAAGAGCATCTCCCAGACATATTTTCTACCAAGGGGAAGATTTAAGACATATGTTTTAAATGTCATCATGACCTTGCTGGACTACACACAAGATGACTACAGGACTGGCAAAACAGTGTCATAGGAAAGGTGATATTTGGAGAAGAGAATGTTTAAGCACACACCAGGGAAGAAAACAACCAAATACATGTATGTGTCACTCCCTCAAACTGGGAACACCAATATAAAGACTAGAAAAAGTAGCTCCAAAGATGAAGATTTCCACACTCTTGTCCAAGTGCCCCTCTACCTTCCAGAAATATTTTTTCACTTCTCACATCCAGACTTGCTTTCACAACAATCTCAACCTTCCTATTGTCCAGCCTGCTGTCGTGTTTGAATGAACCATTAATACATTGAGCATGAACTACAGCTGCTCTGCTTAGTGGAGCAGTTTCAGAGAACAGGAACAATTCTCATCAATGCTTAAAAGCATCTTATACTCAGAAGAGCTGATTTCAAGTCAATATCCAGTGTCTCGGAAATAATTGTGTTGAAAAAAAGAGAGACATTTGATAGTGGCAGTTGTTTGTTTCTTAATGAAACAGATTTTGAAAATTCAGATAAGCTTTACTTAAGCTTGCTCTTTATTTTCAAGAAACAAAATAGATATACATGAGTCTAAATAGTAAGGGTGCAAGGGAAAAGCAGCCAGAGACAACCACTCAAGCTATAAGAATGAGCAAGGTTACTTGCTGCTACCGACAGCTGCAATTTTAACAAGCTTTGTAGCATTTAACTCTCATATGTATATTTTTTTGCCAAGGCAGTGAATCTTATATTGCTATTTAAGCTGGAGATAATTCCAGGACTGAGGTGATCTTCAAAAAACCCCATGCTTTAAGACAGAAATGCTGGCACAACTTCTCTTTGTGAAAGGTGCTGCTAACAATAAAGCAAGCAAAGGCTGGAGCTGGACCATTTGTGCCTTCTACTGCCAATACCATGTTTGTGTCAAGGTAACTTATTTCCATGGAGTACCCAATACAGAATCAATAAAATCAGCCTTCAGTGGTGTTGAACTTTGCATTGTGTAACGACAATAGCTCAAATTGAATTTTAATTCTTTTAATTATAATGGTGCTCAGAGGCCACATCACAAGAGGATTTTGTTCATCAAGGAAAAAGAAGCCACAACAGCAGCTGGTGAAAGATGTCAACATTAGATATTTGCACAAGTATATAGAGGTATTCTGAGCTTTATCCTTGCCAGAGTAGCCAAAACCCAACTGTCTCTCAGATAAAGGCAAGGCTGCACTTTCTTTTCCAGGAGCTCTTTACAAGTAATAGCTGTTTTCTATGAAGAAAAAAGATAAACCCTTAAACTCTATTTATATCATCCTTAAAAAAAGAAAAGGGAGGGAAGGAAAGGAAAGGTTAGGGGATTAAACTTCACAGATGCTTTGCACAGCCTGGCTAAAGCACTGGAAAGACCATCTCAACCTTTGATCCCTTTGGGGAAAGAAGCAGTTATTTGAGAAGGCTTTTTTGGAACACATGCTGAGGACATCTGTGTCAGCAGACCCTAATCAAGGCAGACCCATAGTGCTGGAACAATTTGTGTTCCAGGATTCAGACAAGAATATGAAATTCCTGATGGGATAACTAGCTACCTGTAGGGGCATGGATGAGTTTCCTGGATAGACTGTGAATGAGTGACAGTTTAATCCAGGTTTTTCCCATGTCTGTTTTTTAGGGGTTTTTCTTTAAATCTAGGAGTCATTTAAAGAGATAGCTGTTCAGAGCATTACCCCAAAAGTTTGCTGTCTTCAAGAGGAAAATTAATATTTTTTTCTCTCTAATTCCACCTCTCCCCATTCCCAGTTTGAAACAACAAGAGACAATTTTTTTTTTTAAGTTTCAAAGGATTTTGCATTCAAGGAAGACTGATACAGAGAACACCAATTTAGCTTGCACATAATCCAAACGAGAAATATAGGAGGGGGAAGCCTCCACACACTCCTCCCCTTGTACTTCTTAAAGTCCTTGAGGCATTCCAAAATCTGGTAACTGAAGCAATGTTGGAGCCAAGTTTGCCATTGGCTGTCTCTGGTGCTGTAGACAACGTAGCATGACTCCAAGTTCCCAAAAATCCCAGATTACAAGACACAGCAAAGCTTCAGGGTACTCAGTCTTTTACAATGACCCAAATTATGAGCAAAAACATCAAAGTAAACGGGGAAAGCAACTAATTAATATACAAGCCAGCTCATCTTGACTACAGCAAATTATCTCATCCTACATTAACAGCTTCACCTGCTCCCAGCCTAGATTGTCCTTATTTCAACACACATGGCCCAAACCCAAAGTAGAAGCAGAGCCTCTAGGACAAGGACTTACAGCTCATCTCAGTATTTGACAGTCACAAGAACTGGGGTACCTTTTCCTCTGTGATTGCCCCTTTAGTTGAGCATTTTGTGAAATTCTCATTGAGAAACTTTCTCTTCCCTCTAATCCACTTCAAATTGTTTGAAGTAGTGCAAAACTCACCAGCCCTGAGACATGCATGAGACAAACATACAAGCACAAAGCATCTCATGCTGGTTGGGACACAGCAACATAATGAAGAAGCCTAATAGCAGACAAAGCAGGATAGCTCCTCTGTATTCACTGCAAGCCATTGTTAGTACTGCTCTGACAGTGCCAAATCCAGACTTGATCTAGAAGGTGAACTCACTCTAGAAGTGTCAATAACTCAGCAGAAACTCCATGGGCTGCCTGCACTCAGCCTTTCACTGCAATGATATTTTTTCCGTTGGGACACAGAAGGGGTTAATAAATAATTTATCTGAGAGTAGAGACCCATTAACAAACCATATTATACCTTTGCATACATGAGTGGTCCCACACAAGGTCAGAAACAGAAAGGCTGAGCATGGGGATAAAAAAACAAGCAAAAAACCCCACAGATTACCATAACAGATTCTTGCTTTTCTTAGGTCTCTCCCTTATTCTCCAAATTACCCACACAGCAAGGAATGAGAAGTGCAAGTCCAGCTGCTTCAATTGCATAGATTTAACATGAGTCTTTGGCACAAGGATAAATTTTACCCCGAATTAACAAGAGCAATAGTAACTGAAGTCTTTGAGAGGCACTGTCAATATTTGCTCCACTTGTCATTAACAGAAAGCACAAATCCTGAGTTTCAGTGCATTTCAAACCTACTCATCTGGAAGCACTGAAGCAGGCTCTGCTCAGGGTGCTAATGTGATTAGCACCCACAAGAAACCTGCCCAGGCAGTAACCCTGATGGGTGGACAAGCTGGGTGAGCCACAAAGAGAGGGAAGGGCAAGAAAATCCCACTGCTATCAAGTGTCATATAACTAAAGTGACACCAGGTAGAAGAAGCATCTATTCTATGTTAGAAGCAAATGCTTCATAAGGACAGGTATTCTCTTGAGAGTATCTCTTGGATATGAGAAACATTTAGCATCTTGCCAGTTACAGTGTCACATGAACCTTCATAAATTAACCTAAACCCTTGCAGATTATTTTTTTACACCAACCCCCTCCATCCCCACACTCCTGCCCATGACATTGGCACTGACAAGAAGTTCCTAGGATCTATGCTTTTTAATACCAGTTTTTATACACCAGTGATGTTATCTGCAAGCTACATTTATGTTACTGGGTTTCAGAGAATCACCAGAAGCACAGAATGGTAGGGGTTGGAAAGGATTTCTAAAGATCTAGTACAACTCCCCTGCTAAAGCACGTCCACCTAGATCAGGTCACACAGGAACACATCCAAGGGGGGTTTTGAAGACCTCCTGAGAAGAAGCATCCACACCCTCCCTGGATAGCCTGGGCCAGGGGTCCCTCACCCTTACAGTAAAATAGTTTTTCTTTATGTTCAAGTGGAACATTTTGTGATCCAGCTTTTGTCCATTACCCCTCGTCCTGTCACTGGATGCTACAGAAAAAGCCTTTTCCCAGTTACTTTCTTTCCTGGTTGGACACTGGGCACAGACAGCACTATTTCCTCAGCATGTTACTGAATTTCTCCCCTCATTCCCCTTTAGCAAGAAATAACTCTGTTGAAAACTTCTCTAGCAGGATGTTATACCAGAGGTGTGACTTAAGGTTGCCAAGCTCATGAACAGGTGGCAGCCTGCTTTTTTTGCAGAGAAATTACTTCTAAATTCACACAGCAAATTGAATGAAATATGTCCATGCTACAAGTCCAATATGGGTCATCATTTCAATTGCTTTCCTCAGTCACTTAGCTACACACGTCTTTACTTCAGGGTGAGGAAAAAACAATGAGGTAACTCACTACCCTGCCACCAAGATGATTTGAAAGGAGAACAAGTACAAGACTCAAGCAGCAGCTTCATCATCTGTTATTCTCCAGTCTGGTGGTGGTGGGCATTCTGTACCCATCACTGAGGTATCGTGAAAGGAACCTGGGGTATGCAGCACTAGCTGTCTGCATCTTCATACCTGTACTTCCTTGCTCCATTGCCACTCGGTTTCTCTCCCACCTACAAATTCACATTTGCATAATTTCAATATTTTCAAGGCAATCTGTAGGCCTCCAGAGACCCATCAGGTTCCTTAGGTCCTTAAAGTCACTGTTTAATATGGCCTGGAGCCATTCTAGAAAACATACACAGCCTCAGGGTAGCTAGTACTGGAGCCCCAGTGGGGACTGAGCTCCAGCAGTGCTACACATTCTAACGCAGAGGAATCAGCCCCCGACAGCTCAGGATGTGCATGTGACTAGGTTTGCAATGCAGTCAAATGACTGCAGCTCATGTGGACCACCTGAGCTGGTTGGAGGTTAGAGGTATTTTCCAGTTGCAGATACTTCTACTATCCTGCTGATTTCCATCATGCATCCCCTCACACTGACACCCAGAATAAAGCTGAACAACTAGATGCTCCTCTGCCATTATTGTATTTGAACACACTGCACCATTGCAGGAAGCTGTCCCAGCCAGACAAGGCATTTGCAGTCTGGGGACTATCCATCCACAGAAACACCACTTGAACCCCAGATGAGAAGTCCTATTTTGTTAGAGCAATCCAGCTGCATCTAATTCAAACAGCAATGAGCTTGCTGTCTGCTTTCTTACATTACTTCTTCCTGAATGCTTCTGCTCCACTCTACATCAAGGGAAAAAAAAAAAATCATTTCTTTCCTCCAGAGCTAATTCTCATACACTGCAATGAAAGAAATGCAATGTTCTGAGCAATAAAAGCTGGAAAGTGGAATTATTTTCTGCACCATTCAGATGGAAATGAAGCCTAGCCTCAATTCTGCCACCCACCTGGAGCCATGGTATGATCCTATAGATCTTTGGATCAATACCACATCATAGCTACAAAACTAGAAGAGGGAAAAAGAAGAGGCACAAAATCAAGGAGTGTAAATTTTAACTAAATTAGTTCTGTAAGGGTTCCCCCCTTCACTGCCACTTTTTGGAAGAAGGTATAGCAGTCAGCTAGGGGACAGAGTAGCACAGACAGCATTTTGCTTCCTTTAAAGATAGCTGCTGATTACTCTCAAGGCCATTATCTCCCACCCCAAATAAATGCACAAGATTATGTTGCATGCTTTCTGTTTGACTAAGCATGGAGAGAACAAGAGAGAGTGATACACCCTGTATTATTTCTTAACAATTCACTAAATTGCAGCATCTCCACGGGAGGAGTGGTTTGAACTGCCTCTCTGGTTGCTATCCACCCAGGCATTTTGTTACAGGCTACCAGATGAATTTCTGCCCACACAGACAGATGAAGACCGACAGGGTTTTTGTGTTTGTTTGCTTGTAATTTAGGGCTGCCCTACATCAGAACACATAGCTGAACATGGCATCATCAGGGAGAGCTGATGCTCAGGACTCTTTTCCTGACTGCTCAATTCCCTGTCTCTCCAGGGACACCTCATCTGTGTCTGAGGGACAGTTATTTTATGGACTGCAGTACATCGGCTCCAGAGAAGTGCTGCTCAGAAACCACCAAAGTGATAAAGGGAAATAAAATTGTGTTCCACATATTTATTTTGAATCCTGAGGTGCTTCCCATTTGTGAAATTCACCATTCTCCTCTCCTCTAAGAGACTCTGGCCCCTACTCCAGGGGCAGCCCAGAGACAGAGACCACTCTACTGCAGAAGGCTGCCAGCCCTCACTCCTCCAGGCACATCCCCAGAGGCCAGAGAAGGAGAAACAAAGCATCAAAGCCCTGCAAGCCCTTCAATAGCTCCTTTCTACTGAGCAGAAGTACAAGAAGGCAAATATAGCCATACAGCAAGTGTGCTAGGTGTGCCATGAATATGCTACTACAGCAACACCCTCACCCACCACCTCCATACCCCAGGCTCAGAGAAGGGAACAGTAACACCTTACCTTAGGCACCAGATGAACCACATGCATGGGCCTCACACCAGAGCCTCAGAACCAAAGCAGCAGCTCTACTTGTGCTTTCCAAGGTATGCCCAAAGTAGGCAACGTCACAGTAGCCTTACACCTACTAGAGAAGAGAGGCTTGCTCCCTCCAGTTCCTCATTTATTTCCCTCGGGTCTTGCAAACCACCATCAGCTGTAGCCTGCTATGCTAGTAAGTGCAGGCAAGTGTGCTGGGGAGAGAAGCGTGGACTCCCCACCTGTGCATCCAGCACTTGCTGCCCTGCCCAGCCACTGACCTTTCATTAAAAGCCCATATCCATATTTGGGCTAAGGCAGCAAAGCATTACTAGTCACCCAAACACTGTTTCCTAGATCATATCTGAGACCAGCATGGTAAAAAGCATTGGTATCACCTTCCAAATCAGTGACGTCCATCCACAGGAGTGCAATTCTTCAGTGCAGGATTGCTTCCCTCTTGTTGTTTTTTTTTTCGTTTAATGAGAAGTTTTACAAGATCTCATCCTTTCCTTATGCCCTCATGTCCTGAAGTTCAGTGAATTCAGATGCCTTTTGCCTTAAAAAATATACAGAAGTCCTTAATCCTCCTACCTGTCAGGAAACGCCAACGGCTGATGATCCCTTAGGGCCACACTGTGGTTCAAAGAGGCCCACAAGATCTTTTTAGTTATTTCAGGACTGTGAACACCCAAGTTAACAAGTGTAACACTAAGCACAAATCCCTAACTATTGTACCAGGACAGCCACTGGATGTTCCACTTCTAAACAGCCCTGATCCCACAGTGAGAGTCACACAGTCAGACCACTGTCTTAAATAGGGCACAGAAGTTCATTCTCCTGGATTTCATTGCAAGTTCCTAATCAAGGGCAATATTTATAACCCTAGGTTTATTTCTGTGGTGTCCCCAAACACTATCGCTAATAGAGATGAGCCTTCTAGTTTATCTTTTCTTCTTTATGCCAGTATTTAATGCCTTCTTTCATCCACTTCAGTAGTGAATCATCTGGTTTTGTATGATTAGGGTTATGAACAGCTCAGTACTTGTACATTGGAACATTAGGGCAGGGATATAGATGCCCATAGGACAGAGATAAGGATTCATGAAAGAGAAGACTAGGCTGATTCAAGAGAAGTGCATTTAAAAATGCATTAGTGAAGAGTAACAGAATGAAAATACTTGATGAATATTTTAAGTGTCCAAATATGAAAAGTGTGTGTGTATATACACATATTCACCAAATGAAAGGCACCGGTTTTAACATCCAGACGATCTTTAATTTGCATCATGGATAAGATCTATCTGAATTTGGTGCAAATGATTGGACACATAGTGATAGAGCGAATAAATTTCTGCATAGTTTTTCAGGTGGTCAACTTCCTGGTGGAATGAATATTTTGAAACTGGGAAGAATTCTTAACATTATCAAATTAACCAATGTTTTGGGGAAGTTGCACTCTTGGACCTTTTATAAAAAGATGTAAGAAAATACACAGATGTTTTGTTATAGACTGCTGCACTTTTTCCCTTTGGACTGCCAGGTAAAGATGGCAGTGAAACTTGTACATGTACTTCTCACACCTCTTGGTAAACTGAGCCTTAATTTTCTGGCCATAGTTCTGAATGATTGTAGAGATACATATGCTGCAGTGCACATTGCATGCACCCCATATGCCCTGTGGCTGCACAAAGCTTCAGGGCAGCCACAGGGACCCATCTGTACCTGGCAGTCATGTCACTGCTAGTGGCACAAAGCAAAATCCATGAGGGATCTCCTACCTGACTCGCACATTGAATTATTGTAACAATCACATTTTTGTTAAATAACCCCACCAAAGAAACCCCAAAGATCTCCAGTCAACAGATCTATTGCCAGCTGCAATGTTTCCTCCATTCACCAACAAGACCAGCATGCTCATTACCAAAAGCATATAAGGTTTCTGCAGTCTCAAAACATCTCACAAACACTTTTAATTAATTTTTTCCAGCATGCAGGATAAGTAAACACACTATTGTTGATGCTGTCAGCTGCTTAATATAAGTCCCAGACCTCTTTCAGATTCACTCAGAAATACTTTGACCTCTGTCAAAAATTCATTGACAATAACGTCTCTCCAAGTAAATGTTTGCAGCAGCAACAAAAGAGAAGGTAATAGTAGGCTTGATATGCACAGGAGAGGCGTAATACTGCCTTAGATTTCTATGGTAATTTCTTCAGATACAGTATCAAGCCTTGACAACTTTTTGTCTGCTGAATTACTATAATATTTCTCATAAGAAATCCTGAAATCTAGGTTCCAGACATAAAAACTCCTTAGATATATTTTGTAACCTAGCTAAAGACTAAGTATTTATTTATTTATTTATTTATTTATTTATTTGCCGATACTGCACTCAATGGAAAGAGTGGACAGCAGTCTGTGAAATTATTGTTTGCTTCTAAATGTAGTTACCACAGCTGAGGACTTAATATTTGGCTAATGCCTGCAATGCTTATTAACATAAATATTGTACCAGTCGGGCGGGATGGAAGTCATACATGAGATAAGATCTTGTCTGTTTCTGGTGATATGATCTCAACACTAGTCAATTAAAACTGCTGGAGTATTTCGTAATCATTGTCATATCAAATTACTGCACTGATGCATACGTTAAGGAGGAAAAGTTATTACATTACTGCATGGTGCGAAAGGAGGGCTAAAAGAATGCTGCAGTGATAGTGGTTTATGGAGACATAAAAATTACTGTGGACAGTGTTATAGTTATTCTGAGGACCACTATAATTGTATAATAATTCTGTTTACACTTGTCCATCCTATTTTTCTTATAGGAAGTTATACATGAAATGATTCTACAGGACTGTCCAAGGGACTAAGATATAAACCCTGGGAGATTGTTTTGCCTTACTCTCACCCATGGCACTTTACAATGTACTTTTCTTCGCAGAGGCTGACTTTGGGTAGTCAATATAACATATTCCTATAAGACTGTCAGTAGGATTGGTAGGGTAATTTGCAGAGCTTTTGTGGATCTGCAAATTGAGAATCGGCCCTTGGAGGATTAAGGTTTCAAATTTAATTTTACGCTAATTCTAGGTATTTTTTGAAAAACGACAAGCTTGGCTTTACTGCCTCATATACAACATTATTTACTCTCCTTGGGCTCTTTTTATTGTGTTGGGAGGATACCAAGCTAATGTAACACTGGCCTAACTGCTTAGCTGCATCAAGTGAGGCCATTTGCATGCAGCACATCTGACAATTAAGTGCTACATTGCAGAGTTCATCTGCAAGTAAGCCAGTACTAAGAAGTGCCAAAGCTCAATTCTGCCGCTCTCTTGCTGGTCAATGTCGGGAGCAGAAAACAGCGAACTAGGGTTCACATTGAATGGTCCCCTCCATAAAGATCTGCAATTCTTGTCAATCAGTTCCTTTTTATGGCTTGTTTTCTTATATCAACAGTATTAGTAGTTTGTATTTTTACCTGGAAATATCTCCTAGAAAACTTGACTAGTATGAGGGCCCCGCTGTGAGAAACATTGCACAAAGTTAGAGCAAGTTGCCCCAAAACACTCCTATCTGAAATCTCAGTAGCAGCAAGAGCCAGGACCATACACAGTACACATCATCTTGTTTGCTGAAATAAGTTGCAGATGGTTATTTTTTTAAGAGGTAAAACAAAAAAAAAAAGAGTAAAAATTGGAGAGCACTTGTAGAAATGAGTAAGGTTTCACCTAGTGATAAAGGTAGTTATGCTCCAGTAATGAGGAGAAAGGGAACTTGCTATCAAGAATTAATGAGATCACAAAGAACAGGCAGGGGAAGTGAACGTTTTTAAAATGTCCCTGCTGAACACCAGGAATAATAGAGTGAGAAAAAATGGAGTAGATCCCTGTGGTAAAAACTATTAGAGGCGGCGAATTATAAAACTATTAACCAGAATGTAACTCCCAATTAAAAGATGATTTAACACTGGAATCTGATGGATGAATTTTGATTAAATGGAGAACTATTAGGAGCCCTGGGAAATGGACTTCTCCTGCCAGTTCTAAAAGTTAAAAGGCAGTTTGATATAAAAATTTATAAATTAAGGTTAATTACTTTAAATAACATGGCTGGAAGCAATAAAAAGAAATTTATAATATTCTCTGGAGTTTTAGGAAAATAATATAGATATCCACACCTTTCAATGGCAAATCGAATTAACGTCCCCAAGTACAGGTTGACAAAGACAAAGGCAAAATAAACTGCTGACAAAGGGGCTGCACAGGACGCTGAATGCCTCGTAGCCTTTGATCTGCCAGAAAACTTCTCGTCCGGTGCTACAGTGATGCTCTTCTCAGGGTTTTTGTGCAAAGGAGCAGAGCGTCTTCACTTTGGCCTTTGAAACCCACAGTGAGCACGCTGCCCACCAAGTGATGGATGCCAGAAATGTCCAGAGGCAGGCTGAGTCTCCTGTCCTTGAAGAAAGTTTGGCTCTACAAGCAGGTAAGCAAAAATTGGTATCAGGTAACTCAATCCGTGATAGCAATGGGAGGGGAGAGAGTAACAGAAACCAGGGTCAAACAGTCCTTCTCTTAAGAGCTCATCCTTGTTACTTATAAACCTTTAAATACTGTAAGGAACGATTCAGCTGAGGAATGGGCTTCTCCAGAGAGGTGTCATGGGTTATGCAGCAATGTAGAGTTGGAGAGCGAGCACTGCCCAGCTCCCAGAGACCAGGAGTGCCTGCTCCAGCCAGTGGGCTCTCAAATGCATGCCAGTGAAGCCAAGTTCTTGTGGAATATACTTCAATGTAGAGAAAGAAGAGTGTTTGGGGGGTAAGGCACTTAGTTCAGCTTGAGTCTCCTTTATCCTTTCCAGTGGATCCCATGGAGGAGGTGGGGATTAAGGAAGAAAAGCATGTGTTCATGTCACTCCACATTAACTGCCTGGACTGGATCATTCCCTGAGGAAATACAGCAGAAGGCAGCAGAAGAGGAGAAGGCTTCTCCTGTGACAACCTCCTGGGACTTTTATACAACCATTGACAAAGAGGGTCATAGAGGAGGCAGAAAGCCTGGAAGGTTTCCACAGATCCCAAAGGATTCGCAGAAAGTCAGGATCAATATATAGAGACATTCCCTACTAATATAAATGTCTCCTTGCCCCTCAGCTCCACTCTGACCTAGCTGCCATGGGATCTTCCTCTGAGTGCTGCAGACAGAAGAAAGCATTCACCAAACACCCACCACAAGTTGGGTCACACCAGCTTCTCCAGGTACACAGTGCTGCTGCACATCCAACTGAATATGCGCCCTCCTGATCACTCACTGCTCAGTGTTTGGGTCCTTTTTGTGCCACTGGAATCACTGTACAGTTGTGTGTCTGCCAAATTCTCCCTTCCCTGGCTTCGGTTATCCTGGTACCCAGTGTACATATGCACACCTGTATCTATCCCTTTACATACAAACATGCACCATTTCATCCTTCTCCTGCCACCTTCTTCTCTTGATGTCTCCCCCTAGGCATGATTCACTGAGATACCCTCACCAACATATAGGATAACCCATCCCGCTCTCTGAGTTACCACTCTGTTCCACATCATGATCAGAAAATCTGTCTGCTGAGTGAGCAACTTGTTCTAGTTTTTGGTCCCTTTGAGTGTTGACCCTTGAAATTACGAGCTCTTCCCTATCGCCTTCCCCACACACATTGCTTCAGAGTTACTCCATGCCCCCTGTTCTTTGTCTTACAGGCTTCCCTGCCCCAGCCAGGGTGAGAGCAGTGCTGCTCCTTTAAGGCTCAGTGCCTGTAAGTGATTACTCTTGGCTATCACTTTTTCTATATCAGACATGTCATGGTGAAGAATCTTCAACCTTGACTCTTACAGCTGCCCTAATTATAGGACATATTTTTGGTGCTGTGTCTTTATTCCTTTCCGCGCTGGCACTCTGACCCCGGTGCTTCCTCCGTCGCGCTTGTGTTAACAAGGTTGTCCATTCTACAGTTTCCTCACTCTGATTTGTAACTTGAAATTACCATATCTGGCTTTCACTCACTGACAACCGTCACTTTAAATAGGCCTTTTAAAGTTAATACGATGTCCATTCTAAAGTGGAGTATTACTTTTCAGTGATGTTAAATGAGCAATTTAAGTAGCTATAGGCTTTTCTTATAAGCAAAATTAAATTTTATCTGCCACTTAATTTATGAATAGGGCTAACCCTAAACAAATCTGTCATAAGCTGCTGCCATCCCTAAAAAAAATAATAATACAAGAATAACTCTAGTTGATGGTGGTAAAATACAGAAGAAATACAGGAATTATTCATAAAAACATGCCTAGCCCATACTTTGTAGAGGAGTACATGCTGCAGCAGGAATGTACTCCTCCTAGGTCTCATCCAGAGAATCGAGTGGCTCCATGGCCAATAGGGACAATGCCACTGCCTGGGAAATGTTTGAGCAGCGCTATCACAAAATCAGTGGTGCCTCAGAAGTAAAACAGTTTTTTACTTGCTAGTTCACAGTCTCAGGTAACAATAGAATAACAAATATTTTTGCTGAGATATACTGAACTCAGCTACTGCTGGAAAAGGCTTTGTCTCATTCCTTCAACTCTACAGATGATCAGTGAGTAGTCTGGCCAGATCTCCTACACAAAAAGCAAGGCTTCACAGCCTCCTGAAAAGGAAGAAGATAATGAGTCTCTGATGAAATCAGGAGAGCAGAAGCTGTGAGATCTGGCCTGTGTCTGTGGTTTACCACTCACGCCCTGCTATGCCATGCTCTCTGATCAGGGTTTTCAGAGCAGTGCATACATGTCTGATCTCTTCTGAAAGCCTCTGTTTCCATCCCTCTGCCTTCCGCCACGGCCTAAGCAAGGACATAAATCTCCCCACTTCTCACTGGGTTGTGAGACTAAGTTCCCTCCTGTTTGGCAAATGATATGAGAATAAGCCTCCCTTCTTGCAGAAAGTCCCTATCCCTAGGCAGCTCAGGCAGCTCCAGCCTGCCTGAGATTTCAGTGTTCATGTGAGATCAACATGCTGGGCCTAATGTTTTTCCCCTGGCTTCTGAAAGGTCAGAACGGCAGTATATTGAATCTCTAAACATACTGATCACACAGCTCTGCTAGCTCACTTGAATCTATTAATATCCAAGATACTGGAAGAGAAAGGAAAAAAAAACCTTCCTCCATGAACTTAAATCAATTAGCTGGGACTAAAAAATGTAGATTCTCGTGGAAGAATAAAAAATGGAAAACACTAGGCCTCATTATCCTGTCCCTGAAGTGCCAGAGGGTAAAATTATCTTTCATGATGATGTTCTGCATTGATTAGTCAAACATGTAGGAAATCATATTAAAGATTTGACACCTGATGTGGGATCAGAAGAGCTGTGTGCTACAATAGCACATGCAAATGTTGTGGCGAAGCAGTAAGTGCTTTGGCCAAGGGAAAGAAAGACAAAAGAATGTGGAAACATGATGGAAAAAAGAAAACTAAGAAAATTCCCTGTGGAAGAACCTTGTAGGTTTTAATACTCAGTTTAAGAAAGAAAAATAAGCCTGTTTCCACAGAAGGTTCTTGAAGAAGCCATATAATAATTTCCAGATCACTTCTTTGCTTTTTGTCGATTATTCTCTAGAACCCTGTATCCAGGAGCTGACTAGATGCAATCAGGTTCAATGGGCAGAGTAAGTTCTAGACAGCCATATGCAGAAATCAAGCACTTTCCAAGAGAGATGTTAACAACGTTTATAGTTCTGTAATGACTTCACTGTGGATTCAGTAAAAAAATAGATAATGCTAGAATTAATGGAAAGAAATATTGACTTGAAATGGGAAACTAGGATCTACAAGTGGATTGAACCGATATAACTCATTCATCTTCAGAGAAGCCTGAGATCAGGCTGCTGAAGTTGCCCTAATAGCAGGGCAGAAAAGGCTGCTCTGATCACTTTGGATCAAGGGTGAACTCCTGGCCTTGCTGGAATCCACAAAGAACTCCCATGATCCTGGTATCTGTAAACACCTCTATAATAAGCATCTGCTTCTTCCAGAGCTGCAAAAGGATCATAAATTACTGCAGCTCTTGTCTCCTGAGTACCTGCAGCACCATGGTGAAGAAGGACTTTGTCTTCATTGTCAGCCAGGTACACATTAGAGACAAATCAACCCTTGTATTGACAGAAGCCATTTCGCTATTACAATCTCAGAACAAGGTGAAAGAAACAACTTTTAGTTACTGAAGTAGTGTCACTATCATAGTGAGTGATCTTAGGTGAATCAAGGCTGGAGACACAACATTGCTACAAGAATCTGCTGTTTAATATTGTAGCTTTGCAAATCATGTGGCCCGCAAGAATGTTTTTTCTCATGACTTCACTGGTGGTGAGGATCATCATGGGCATCTCAAAATGCTGACTGCCTTCAAAACCAGATGAACCATGAGATGAAAACACTGTATAAAATCATTATAGGCCTATGCTCTTATCATACAACCCTAATCAGCAGCTCTGGGATCTTCCAGCACTTCAGGGCTAATTTCTACGTCAGTGTTAAGTAAATTCCACGGTATGGATAACCTAAATTATTTGGCAGATTAGACTACTGGAAGCATAGCAAAGATCACTTAAAGCGGTTTTAAAACCGCTGTACAAAGTGCACTATAGCGATAAAATAGAGCAATACCCAATTAATATGCACAAAAAAGCCTTACAGTTAAAATAATTTTAACCCTTTTCTTACCACTAATTCTGAAGGATGATGTGAACAGAACACATACTGTAATTAGCTAAGCTGAAGAATTTCATTTGGTTATAAGATGAGGCTGCTAGGAGTAGAAAGTCTCTAACAGAAGAAAACCATCCATAAACAGAGTGAGAGACTGAGGCTGCCTCATTCAAATCTATATTTTCCTTCTCATGATTCCAATGTAGTCATCACTCCACTGATTCATCCAACCTCTTAGCATTGAGCTCCTTACCTGAAGTTCTCTCTCCCTGTTTACTTCCATTGCCTTGTGAATATGAACATTTTTCTCCCTTCTGGACTACAGAAACCAAGAATTTTTACTGTAGGCCATGATACGGCTCATTGCTTCATCTGATATGTGCTTCCTACTTCTTCCCATCACCTTACCATATTCTGCCTCCACATTGTTGTCCCATACCATAAAGGCACATGCTTGATGTATGGCCCACCCACTCATTGAAGGTCCATGCTCCTTTCAGCAAGATTCTCATGCACTCTCAGTTCTCTCTGTTCTTCTTTCAAAAAGGACTCAGTCTTTCTTCTCTAGCTTTACTTCCATCTCATACTTGGTATTTAGAACCAGGAATGACCATCACAGCCCCTGGGCGGTTTTCTGTGCAGATATGGGGCAAGCTGCAGAGCCATTTTCAAGATGCTTTATGATCCCACATGGCTGTATTCAAACTGGAACATTTGAACTCCAAACTGAGCGATTGAACTCACATCAAAATTGCTACTGACAGTGTAACTAAATAAAAGACCTACTTTTCTAATCCCTGAGGCCAATACAAGAAACAGTGGTAAAGAAATGGATATTTTTCATCCATTTGGCTGCAGTGATCACTATTAAATTCGAACATAAAGCTCAAAAGACCCATGTAGTGTCACCAAAAATCCTGGAGTGAACTTTCAGATAGTAATAAATCACTTGGAAATGATTTTATGGGTGGAATCATAAACTGGTTTTGGAGTAAAAGTTTTATGGAAACTCATTCTGGGAGTGAAGGAAAGTTTTGATTTCTCCCCTTCCTCCTTCTTCCTCTTAGCCATATCATCTACTCCATTACACCAACAAATTAATCAGGTTTGAGCACCCACGTTAAAATTTCAGGCAAACTATCTATCAGATTTACCTGTATTTGCAAATGGTCAGCATGCACTGTGGAAGACCAGAACTTCTTGATGACTCTCACATCACCCTGGAGCCAGGGGTAACCTAATAGTGTAAGAAAAGCAGGGTAAATCTGCAGATTATCATACGGACACAAAGTTACACAGAATTGTTAACAAGAAGCCAATACAGCTGATGCACTTGCCTAGAATATTTAGACAAATGATCCACACCAATTTAGCCCCACTGGCAGCCCCATGAGTAGTGGGACAGCAGGAAGCAAGTACAGTATCCATATATTCACAGGTACCTCTAATGTACACAAAAATATATAATAAGCATCAGCAGTCTTCATTAGAGTGCAAGCAAGAATTATGGAGATCCTAACCTTGCAAGTCGAATAAATTATTGCCAGAGGATTATTATGTATTCTAACAATATCTAATGTACCTCTTTGTCTCTCATAAATTACAGGGCATCCTCTGACTCCTAGAATACACTATCTCATGCATAGCCACTACAGAGTCTCCTTTTTTTGTATAAATATACACAATACTCTAATAAGGATGGTCTTGCATAGAGATTTTAATAGCTGAGAAAAACGTACTTGTAGTCACATGTTCACTGGCCTGGTGCAACTATTTCAATTATCAAAGCAAATGACCACAACTTAAATGTGCTGGAAAAAGGGAAGCTCATTTGCAGTGTGTATGTAAGAATGCCATTCTTAGCTACATACACCTCCTTGTTCACAGTCGTATGGGAATTTTACCATTGTATCTGCACCTGAAGCAGGCTACAGTAGTTTCCATGATTGTTTGACTTTCTGCCTCGCTGTCAAAAAATTGCCAATAACACTTGCTTCTGCATTGACTTACCCAATGTGGACTTAATAACGACTCCCAATAGCAAGTCAGTAAACTCAGTTCACTCCAGTAACCCCAAAAAAACAATCCCTTGTATTTTAACACCTTCCACTCAAAACCGATTAGAGATGACACCTAACAGATCTTAGGCTGTGGTACTCTGTGTGCATCAGCACCAGCTAAGTTAGCTGATTTACATCAATAAATAGCTGGCCCTCAGGTGATTGTTAAATTAGCAAAACTTAGTGCATTTGCCCTTCTTTGCTGAGTGCTTTTATCCACATCCAGGCAGCACTAGAACTAGCTATTACTTTCTAGCAGATTTATCCAAACATTGGACATCTGCTTCAAGATTATTAAACATCCAGATATACCAAAAAGCACCACAGTCAGAAAGTTATAATACCCCAGAACTAGCTCTTTTATTATCTATTTCTGATGAAAAAGGCATAAAAATGCTCTTAGTTGTGTGCTGCATTAAAACTACAAAGAAAGCTAAAATTACTTTTAAATGGCCCATTCCATTTACAAGGCCACAAAGGCAATTGTTTTGCATTATTGTCTCAAATTCTTTGTGTTTCAGGTTCCTTATATCACTCAGAACATCGAAGACAACCCATTCACATCCTCCTTCAGTATGAAGAGTCCAAGAAGGATATTGTACATAAGCCTTCATGGGCTGTATTTTTAATATGTATTAACGAATGACAGCTACCTTGAGTAGACTGGTCAGGGAAAGCAAACGAAGATAAGAAATATTCTCAGGGTGTTATCGATTAACTGTTTTTCAGAACAGCAGGAATCATTTCTAACTGGTTTAAACTATGATGGACTCAAGTGGAAAATGCAAGCAGAGTTAGCAAGGAGCATAATTGACTGGGCATGGAACTAAGCAACCTCTCAGAACACTGGAAGTGGTGGAGTGGGGGGGAGGTTACAGCCAGGGCTGGTCTGGACTCAGAGCCCTTTCTTCCCAAAGTGAACTCTGCCAGCAGCCAAAGCTGATGACAACAAGTAAAGGGAAGGGGGGGGGGGGGGGGGGGGGGAAAAAGGTCCAGCCACTCAGTTACATGATCTAAATTCTAATCAAACATCATTTAAAGCATGTTTTATTTCAGCCTCTGGAGAGATAGTCCCTCCTGACTCCTCACCATGGCAACCGGTGTCTCATTTCAGAAGTGTCATGCCACATTATCATCTTGCCGGCTCACACACTCCTGCCTGACAAGTTCTCTCTGCCCCTTGTGACAACCGTTCCAGGCTTATGCTGTTTATTTTTGGTGTCAGGCTGGCCCTGGCAGATTGAAAGGCAACCTCAACCCCTTGAACAACAAGCACCACACCCTACTTGGTGATAAGAGATGATTTGAGAAGATATTTGCTTACAAGTGTATAAGCAATTTGCTGTATGATGAAGCCCTAGTGTGTCTGTGTGAATGCACATATACGTATACGTGTGCAAAAGGCAAGGAAATGGAGAAGTGTAACGTTTCATGAGAAAGCAAACAATTCATTTCAGATCCAGGTAGTAGATTTGAGTCTTCACATCCCGTTATTCACACAGAACAATACAAAATATAGGCCAAAGAGGCATCATGGGTACTCTCTCCTAAGAGACATGAATGCAAAGCTAGACATTGTCTCTGCAAAATACCCTCACCGCATCCCTGCAGAGTGCTGTGAGATACAGTAGCAAAGGCACTCCATGGAAGGCACAGAGACACGACACAATATTAATTTGCTAACTGAACACACTAGAGAGACACTTTGGGCCAGATTCATCTCTGCTTCTGAGGTGTCAATTTGGAGCAACATCACAACTGTCAATGAATTACTGGGGATCATGTGCAATCCGAATTACAGAATCTCCACTCATTCAAGTAACAGATTCCAACCATTACAACCAAGACTTCCTTTTAACTCCACATATGTAGGGCTAAGTCTCCAGCTGGGCTTCTTGATGTAAAGTAAAATAATAATGCTGATGCTAATTATTAAAGTATGCATTACATTTACTTTTAATAGTAAACATAAAATAGAAGTATTTTTTTACATTCATTTGATTGATGAGACAGCATCAGGAAAGCATTTCCATTCAAGAGATCAAGAATTAGAAAGTGTTTCCTACCTTCCCATCCAAGTAGGTAGAGAACTAAGTGTTCTTGGATTAATTGTTCTGTTGTTACCTATCATTAAGTCAGGAGGGGAGATTTAGGGTGTCAGACAACTAGGTAGCAACACCACAAAGAAGAAATAGGTATTGGCAGTAAAGACATCAAAACATATTTCATATTTACTATCCAGACCAATTTATTTAGCCCATGAGAGAAGACAGGTGAGAATCCACTTTGGAACAATGCATGAAATAAAGGGAATATCCCTCTCAGCTAAAACAGCCTGAGTCAAGAAAAGTGATTTTTTTTCCACGCAAGCTGCAACTATGCCGAGACAGTTTAGAATCTTGGTCTTATGTTAATCAGTAACTGATTCCCCAATTACCATTTTCATGGACAATAATCAATTTTAGTATTGCTAACCAAATTAATTGAATGTCATTCTCACAACAGCCACACAAACCCAGCAGAGTATCTGACTGTGATGGGTCACTTGACACTGTCACAGTCACCAGGAACATCATTATCATAATATTTGTGCATTTTTCCACCAGAGAGACAAAAGAGTAAATTACAACACTGAAAAATGAGCCAGTTGCCTGGGAACATTTTACTTAGAAGGAGAAAAGCGTCATTAAATGCAGTATGTGTGATAAAGGGCTTATATATTTCAGGTCATCGACAGACATTGGAGTTCCCATCCACAGATTTCATGTAGAAAAGAGAGCATCACCTTCTGATAAGCAGCCAAAATGGACTGATTTCTGGAAATTTCATTGTGATATTTTCACAAAAGTGATTAGAAAGCTGGTTCCTGACAATGTATCATGAATACAACTGTTACAGTGATCTCTTTTTCCTGCTTAACACAGGTCATCAACCCTCTGTACCAATTTCTCTGTGGCTATGTCTGTCCCAACAGATAGTCAAACTTTTGTAGCAAAGATCATCAGGCTGTGAGTAATATCTAGAGTTGATGACAGAATGGCTGATTCTAAAGTCAACCCATACAGTGGGTCCGTAGATAAAGGTCTTGATTGACTTTCGTTCAGGACAGTCATCACATGGACATAAAATTATGGTCTCCATGAGAGTCAGCAGCTGGAGAGCAACCCTGGTAAGAATGGTCCTGCCAGCACCAATGGAATCATAGAATGGTAGGGTTGGAAGGGACCTTTAGAGATCATCTAGTCCAATCTCCCGCAGGTCAACCTAGATCAGGTCGCATAGGAACATGTCATAACTGCTTTTGGCTGTGATGAGTGTTTTGGGCAAAGCTGGTACCAGCCATGCCTAAAGCTCTGTGGTGAGAAAGGAACCCAAGATGGAAGGAATGAACATTGGAGAAGGTTGGAAGAGGAACACTCTGAAGTCCGGCACAGCACGGCAAAACAAGGTGCAACAGCATTCAAAAGATAGCTGCAAGACTTTTCAAACCAAGACAGTCCAAAGCAGAGCTTCACCAAAAGACATACATCATTAGGGATACAAATAAGTGGTAGACACAAATTTGTGGACAGTCTCTTGCCTTTACCAAAGGCTATAAAATCAATCTATTATGTAACCCAAAGACTGAACGGCAGTTAGAGCAGGGGATGACAATTCTCTTGAAAAAGTGAGACGTGTTGATATCAAATACCTACATGTCTATTACATGAATAATTTAGTTAACAGGTATATCTCCATAAACTGCTCTGGTGCTGGGAAAAACTCTGGTGTGAGTGTGGTTTACCATGGAGTTTATGTGGGTCACAATGTCAACAAAACTTGATCTATTTATCTCAGAGAAAAAAACATAGTCTGGGTAAAACCATGCAATTAACTCAGATACAATCTTTGATCAAATATGGAGCAATTGGAAAGCAGCTTTCATTAACAACAAACAAACAAAGCGATATATTCATTTAATTTTTAATCCATTATCTGGCAACGGTACCATGGAGAGAGAAGCTTACAATAGCAAGGCATCTGTAAACAATATATGATCATCCCAAGATATACTAATGGCATTTTACAGAGTTTGTAGGAATTGAGCACGTACATTTTTTAAACCATAAAATGAGGAGAATTAACATTGATTATGGAGTGGCTATGAAACTCCAGAGTTGCAAGTCCCATAAAAAGCTATAAATGCAGCAAATGCATTTATCTGGGAGTTCTTCCCAGAAAAGAGAAAAGGAAGACAAGGAGAATATTTCACACTGCAGAAACAGCATCCAGGGAATGAAGGAAGGAATGCCTGGATGACTGTACTAACCATGAGCTCAATTCTGCCCCCAAATGCACACCTGGAACCTCTCATCCACTAAGATTTCTCAATTTCTATATCAAACATGTACCCAGAGGCAGAATTAAACCTACTCCCTCCAATACACAACTGACAGAAAAGGACACCTGTTGTAGCAAAACATCATATTGCCCAGCCTTGCCAGCCCTATTAAACCTTGCTTTAATAGGAAACACATAGTATATGTGTAAAACAGTAGTGGGGGGTTGTTTGTTTAATTTTTCCTAAAAATGCCTGACTACTTCTATGCACAACCACATACACAATCTGGTGTAAAAATCTGTGTACATGGGCACGTATTGCTGTTACAAGAGAACTCAAACTGAGAGGCTTCCATTCTCAAATGCCTTGGTGAATATCTACCTGCCTCTTCCCAGGTGCAAAAACTCCTGCTTGTGCCATGACTGTAATGATGAACTATTGAGAGGGAACTTACACCGCCTATATGGCCTATCAATTCATCTCTGCCCACAAGTTTTCCTCGTTCTACGCCTTCTGTACTCTGGTAAAGCAAATCACTGGTGTTCTTCAGTAAACAAGTGTCCCAGGAAAAGATTCAAACACTGTCAGAATTCAGCTTTGGCAAGCAAATCCCATATTTTTGTCTTATATTTGGAGTTGTTCAGGCATAACTATATATCCATCTGTACACTTATCTTCATAAAAACCTATCTGCAGCAAAATAAATAATAACAATTCTGCTTTTCTTCTGTTTCCAGTATTCTCCAACCGAAAGTGGATAATAAACCACCAAGCTCCCTCAAGTAGACATTACCAGTCCAGGCCATGCAAACAAACACTTCACCATTTTATAATCTCACATGTAGAATGAACATCATCAATCCCTTTGGTGCCTTAAAATACCAGGTCCATAAAATTACTAAAAGGCAAAGCAGCAATACTGCCTAACAGTCACACAGCCTAGAATAGATACAAAAAAGCTGACAGTGCCTTTGTTTCCCAGAAAATTCTCTTCCCTCCCCCAGACCCAGGCAATGTTCCCTTTACAGCCACCCTAACTGGAGAGCTAAGTTTTGATTTCTCACATTTGATATATCAGGGTTTTTTTTTCCCTTAGAGTGAAAGGAGAGGAGTGTATAATGTATCCAGCTCCATTCCCCTCCTAGATACCCATAAACATGCAATCACACCTGCCTCTATGAAATAATGTTAATTTGCAAGTAAGTCTGAATCCTCCAAGCTACATCTGTATCATCTTCACTCATTTGTGGCTTTGAATTTGCAGAGTAGTGTTTACAGTGTGAAGTGCTTGCAGTGGCAAGTGAGGCCCACCTTGTACATGAGCTTCCCTGGGAGAAAAGCTGGCTGGAAAACAGTCCGTATCTCCTCATCGTGGTAGCGGTGTGCCTAGGGCAGGGAGTGGTGGCCACATGCAACTTCAAACCCTAAGCCACTCAGTGTGGATGCAGCTATACTTCCCTATCTGTCTGCAAAGACAGGACAATGGCACTTCTTTAACATTTCTTTCTCATTTAGCCTCTTCCTGTGTGCTTCTCAGCAGCACAGGGAGGCTAAACAAGAAATACTGTGGGCCACTGAATGTGGGAACTAGAGTGAGAAAAATCCCTTATGTAGTCTGGTCTGTCCACTCCTGTAGTTGTTTTTAAGTAATAGCATACACGGCATGACAGATAGAAACTGACTTTTCCAGGAAATGGATAGAACTTTCCAGCTTTATCCTTTCAGAGCAGTGTTAGGGGGAAAAAAAAAAAAGTAATAATAATAAAACCAACCCTGGACCGTCACTGATGAAAAATGCAAAATGAAAATATGAGCGTAGCTGCTAGGGGCTCTCCTTAGTTCTGAACACCGGGTTTACAACCAGGCTATAATTTTGCAGACTAATAAGATCAAGTTGGTGGCAAAAGAGGGCAGGGGGAACGGAAATAAAGTCTGAGCTTTGGGGAGAGGACGGAGGCTGGTGAAAATGCTGATATTTACTTACTGTAAATGTTGAGCCTATAAAACCTTCCCTCACACAGCAGCCTAAAGTACCGGGCAGACAACAACAATAGCATGCTTGAATGAAGTTGTATATTGTTTTGTGAAAGCGGCAGCTCACAGCAGAACGGAGATTAATAACAACCGCAGCTTTCGTGGTGTAAGTCACAAGAGCACAGCAACACTTGCTGATAGCATTCAGTCTGGCAAACCGATCCTTACAGCACTAGGGCTGCTATTTACACGAACACATCATCACTGGGTTGGTTTGTTGTTGGGGTTTTTTTTTTCAAATGAAAGCAAAAATTGAATTAATTTCTGGGGTGCTGCCTGATCAACACATGTGCCTGTTCCTCTGAGACAAAGAAATTCAGCTCACAAATAAAATCTCTCGTAAATTTCTCTCTCCAGACGAGATGTTTGCAAGGAAGCCGGCACATCTGTATAGATGCATTTCTTGCAAGACTCAAAGACACCAGGGATTGCCGAATTCCCGGAGCACTGGATAAGTTACACAGAATCACAGAATCGTTTCGGTTAGAAAAGACTTTTAAAATCATCAAGCCCAACCACGAACCTAAGACTGCCAAGTCGACGAGTAAACCACGTCCCTAACCACCTCCTGTCCCTGAATATTTACGGTATATGGGAAACGGGAGCCCTAAGTCTCCCCGTTCGGTATCCCTCCGTCTGGAACAGCCTTCCGGGGAGCCGGACCGCTTGAGGGAGCGAGAGCAGAGGCGGCTGGCGCAACGACCTTCAACCCTGCCACCCCTTCGCCTCGGCCCGCCGCCAGCTCCGAGGGCCGGGCCGCTCCGCTCGGCGCCGTTAGCGCGGGATCCTCCGTTAATTGCCGCTCGCGTGTTTATTTAATGAGGTGTGGAGCAGCCTCTAGTGGCGGGCGGCGGCTGAGCCACGAGCCGGGCCGAGGCGCCTCAGGCCGCTTCCTCCACGCGGGCCGCGAGCTGAGGGCAGAGCCCGCGCGCGCCCGGCCTCCCCACAGCGCCGCCGCGTTCCCGCCCAAGGGCTGCCCCGCCTCCTCGCAGCCGTGAGGCGCCGTGGCGGAGCGCTCGCGTTTCACACACGTGCCCACATCGAGCCCGTCCCACGTTGCCTCACGTGGACCGTTTTATACACGGATACAGTGACAATCCCCCCACAGTCCCCCTCCGCCAGGGAGTTTACCTGAAGCCGAGCCGAGTGTAGCATCCTGCGAGGCCACGCCATTTTCCCCGAGGAGCTGCTCGCGATGGGGCAGCCATCCTGCAGGCAGCAGAGCCTGTCCCAGTCCACAGTGGGTCAAGCGCTGGCCTCTACGACGACACGTTTCCTCTTCTTTTCCTCATGACCTTCCATCTGAGGCACAAATGAAATAGTCCCTGATGGCGTTGTGGAGGTCTAACCGGCAGCAAAACTGGAGGCAGCCGTTTCCTGTCCCTCACACTTCCTGGAGTGCTCCCGGGACTCTCTGAATGGGCTCATCCGGAAAAGCTTTACTGAACCTGAGTAAGATTCAACTAAGACCAAGATTCAACTAAGGAGAGGTATGGGATGTGGAAAGAGCTCGAGTGAGCTCCGAGATACACAGCTTTTGTTAAGGCTGGTTGCAACTATGGATCCAGGCTCTCATTTTGTCCTGTGGAAGAACAGGCAGTTTTCAGAAAAGACATAAGATTTAGTAGGTAAAGTCCTTCCTGTAGTCTCTGTTATCTGCTTTTTCTAGGCAAGATAATAACGTGTTTTTTAAAGCTGTTTGGATACTGAATAAATGGGCAACAGACAGCTAGACAGAACCAAAATTACACTGTTCCCCCTGCCCAAACACACACTCATTTTTGAAGAGCTGTTTCCTCATGGTTAACCGTTGAAAAGTCTGAAACATCTTATTTGATAGTAGCTGTTTGGCTTGTGCATACCTACTTCAGGGATACTTGGAGTTTTAATTAATTAAGATACCTTAAGACGCCTTGTTTGAAGGTGTGCTCACTGGTTCCTCAGCCAGGCCAGGCACTCTCAAACCCTTGTAGTGTTTGTTTTCTCCTTCTTGTCTCTGAATTGTGCGTCCTTCAGTTAAATTTATCTCAGTGATCACTTTATGTTGTGTCCTGAAGTTCTTCTAGCATCAGGCATTCTCCTAGCTCAGTCACAGCAGTACAAGCCCTCATAAGTAGCTCAGCTTCAAGGACCCACCAGCCAAGAGCATGGCCAGGTACTTCCATGTCCCACACTTGTCACTTTTACTCCAGATTGTGCTTCTTGGCTCTGTTATATCCAACCTTTCCTGCCACTGCAGAAGTTATATCTTTTGGCTTTCCCTGGCCTGTGGTTTGCATTAATTCCTCAAAAAGCCACTGTCAGTTTTCTTCTCCTTTTATTGGCACAGCTTCCAATTTTTTAATCCTTGATGGTTTTCCTTAATTAAACTCATAATTTCTCCTAACTATTTATCTACTGCAACCCCAGATTAAAATACATATTAGCCTCCTGGCCATGCAAGGTATCTTCCTCTGTACCACCAGCTTTTGTTTCTAGAAAGCTTCCTCAAAGCTCCAGATTTGACATTTGCAGGACCCTCTCCATTACTGATCTTCAAAAGGTTTTTCCTGCTTTTTTTCTGACTCAGACCAAAATCCTGAAAGGAATTTTACATGGGCCAACATGCTTCCCAGGGGCTTTTAACACTCTTAATTTCTCCATCACCTCTGTTCAGTTTCCTTCAATATTTCTTCTTTATGCAAAAGGAAATTTATCTTTCATTCTGGCATCTGCCCTGCCACCTGCCTTTGTGAACATAAAGGCAAAACTGTCAGAGGTTTTTTATTTTTTTTTTCTTACACAATGTCTATCAATAACTCTCAGCAGCTTTTAGAGTCATTCCATTGCTGATCTATTATTCCTTTGGCCCATGCAACATTTCTTATTATTTATTATAACCATTTTCACAGTCTTCCCTTCATTTCCCACAACAGCTCATCTTGTCACTCCTTTTGCTCCTTGCTTCATTCTGAATTTGCAGTTTCAGGACCAAATGTTGGCACATCCTTCTCCACATAGGCAGGACTGTGGGAGTTCCCAGGTAAGCAGCCAGCCACTTAAGGTGGCAGAATTCAAAGGGTGAAAAAACTCAGACAATTTTGATTCTACAGGTTCCCTTAGCACGTGAGAGGGAAGGCAGCAAAGACCTTGCATTGGCTGTGAATGTCACTGGCCATTTTATACAAAGTGTATATATCGCACTATAACATCATATATTGCCCTTTTGGTACTCACCCTTGTATATTTTCCACTTCCATTTAATTCTGATTTTCTTCCAACTTTCTGCTTGTTTTTCCCAGGATTTTTTTCTCATTCCCTTTCCTGAAACTCAGTTTCTTTATTGTGAGAGCAGTCACAGATTGTGGTTGCTACCTCTAGTTAGTAATAAAGTGCCATAATGGTGAGTTTTAGATCATGTACACTAGGAGGGTTCTAAAAATCTGTGAGCCTTCATAACTGATGCTCCTGTCCATCTCAGTAGGGCTACGTGAGGAAAAGTTTTGGCTCTCCGAATTTGCAATTAGATACCTAAGAAAATAAATCACTCCTTTTATCAAGAAGCAAATTGCCCTTGCCTATGTAAACAAAATCCCTCACTTGAGGGCAATATCAGATTCTTTTTTTTTCTAGCTGCAACTTTCAGTGGGATCTTCTCAGGAAACCCTCTTTTCTATCTGTTATCCTCACCTGAATTTCTTCACAGCTTATCTCCAGTTTTTAATAGCTGTGACCACCTTAACTCCTACAGAAGTAAGCATTAAAAAGCCACAGCCCCGAGGGTCAAAGTAGAAACGCTTTTTATTTATAGGGAGCACATTTAACTGTCATGCAGTTCCTGCCCATTTTTTGTGTCATCATTATTAATAGGTTTCTCTAGTCATCCCTGCCTCTATATGTGCTCAGCTTTTGAGGATGAGCAGCACCACCTTGGACACTTCGTGGGACAAGAGAACCAATAAAAAGACATTCATGAAAATGACCATTTCAGGGGAGATAAAATATCATTATGTGAAATGGATTTGCTGGCACTCCTCACCAAATTTAGCACCTATTAAATTATAGAAACCATTATTCCTCTTCTACAGAAAAGTCAGAAACTTTCCCTCAAAGATATATTTTATTGTTTAAGTGGGGCTTAAATGTATTTTTCCTTGTGATAAATTTCCACATATGAATTTTCTTAGAGATGCAACAGGTTCTTGTTCTACTAATAATTTTATTGATCAAATGGGACAATATTTCCCTTTTCCTAAAGGACAGGAATATTTACCTCCCAAAGTGATACAGGACAGCCTACCTGAAGTAAACCAAGTGCTTTTTACATACAAAAATAGTGTCATACCTCCTGAGTATGATTCACCTAAATCCTCTCCCCATGCTTCATTACTACATTTTCTAAACTCTGGCTCCTCACTGGCCTTGTCCAGCATACTTTTAAAGATGGCTAGCACAGGCGAGGCTGTTTGGAATTGTAGGAACGGTTTGGGGTTTTTTCCTTTCCCTGAGCAAGCACTCCAGGAAGAGCAGAGGCTGCAGAAGCGTTCATCAGATTAATCAAACTTCCCCTGGTTGGGCAGGCTGGATGTGAGAGGCCAAACCAGTTGAAGAGAATATCGATGCACTGTGGGAGTCAAGTGTCTGAAGAAAGTTGCCTGGAGAAAGAAGAGTGGGTTGGGGAGGGAAGGAGGCAAAGGAAGGAAAGGAAATGTGACCTTGCAGTACAAAACTAAGGAATACTTGCAGGCACAGGAATACTTTCAGAGGATGCCTGAGTGGAACTTGTGCTGCAGATTCCCAGCAGATGCTGTTGTACATCCAGAAGGCAAACATGGAGGGGAAACTTGAGAAAGACTGATCCTGTTTGATCACCAAGCATAGAAAAAGCGGAAAGAGTGGATGCACCTCTGCAAACATTTTTTTTTCCTCTTCCTTTTTAACAATAAGAAACTTTGAAACACCTGCAGCGGGAAACAAAAGGTTAATTAAAAAGAACCCCAGTCTTTGCACTAAACCAATTGCTGGGACTCCTGCCAGCCTGGGAAGGTTAAAGAGCTCAAGCATGCGTGGGCTGCAGGGGGAATGGCTAAAATTTACAGCTAGCTCCCTGGAAAGTCACAGTTCAGCTGTTCTCCCGGAGCAGGTGCTCATGGGAGCGGGCCTGTCCCTTTCAAAGCGTGAAGATTGATGAAGCCTTCGCTCTCACCAACTGTAAATATACAACCAGCCTTGTCAGAGCAGGTTTGTAACATCACTTGCTGACAGCAAGAAATTTTTTTTAACCTCGTAAACACACACACACACGCCTACCCCACACAGACACACACACACACACACACACACGCGCGCACACACACACACACAAAAGTACTAAGAGGAAAAAGAGCTTTACCCAGGAAACAGAGAGAAGACAATAAATAAAATGGTGGGAAAGGCACTTATGTTTTCTCTGACCAGAGAGGCTATAGAGGACAGACATGGGGTGATTTCATCCCGTCCTTCACAGAACAAGCAACATCTTCCTTGGGCTGTGCAGTTTATGGCTGAGTCCTGTGAGGCAGCTCAGGCACTTCAGCGAGAGAGCCAACACGGGAGCCTAGGGAGCTTAAATCAGTGTAGCTGTGTGCTGCCAGCCACCTCTTCACAGAGATGGAGGACAAGCAATCTAAGAGATGATATAGCTAAAATAACCATCTTCTTCTGCCCTAGTGCCTGCTAGCTGAGGACTTTATAATGTGTACAGATGGGAACTACTCTTTGCAGCCACACTTCATAAAGTTCAACACACTTATGTTTAGATTGGGATTTTTCAAAGCAGCCTTGGAGAGTCCCTCACCAAAGGAATACAGGCTGCCCATAGGGGAGAGCAGGTCTCCCTGGGGAACCAGAGAGACAGGGAAGGGGTCAAGCAGCACAGCAAAGTGATGGGACAAACACTCAGGATCTCAGCTTTGGGATCTCCCTTACTGCTTTTAATATCATATATGATATAAATCCAAGCACTCCTGTTCCATAATTAGTGGGCCCGTTCCTTGAAGACAGCAAGGCAGAGGTGAGTCTTCAGAGTGTTCTCACCAGGAGAAGACGGTCCTTGATGGTTAGCTTAGGATGTGTGTTTTGTGCCTGGATAATTGGGCAAAAGACTGAACAACAGCTGCAGGCACAGCCCTTGGTGCTGCCTACGAGACGCAAGGGAAGATATAATGTACAATGGAGCAATCCAAAGCAGAGAGAGAGCAGCATGGGAGAGGCAGCCATTTCTCTATAGAGGAAAGCATTTCCACAAAAAACACTGAAGAGTCACAAGCAAATCTAGCAGGAAGAAAAGCATTGGCAAGGCCTCCCTTAAAGCCCATGAAAACCAGACAGACTATGAAGTCACTCCTGACTTGAGTGACTGAACTCCTTGGATGACTGGAAACAGAATTAATATTCTTGTAGGAGTTTCTTTGTTGTCCTGCCCCAGAATTCATTTTTAGCATCACAGTCAGTTTAACTGCAATAATTCTGTAGCATCCTTTACTCAAGTCTTTCCCAAGAAAATTCCTTCCGTGTTACCATTTCTCCAAGGCAAAATTTCAGGGTAATAGAAAATGTTTAGCCTAATTTCCTAAATTTCTGAAGTTTGATGTGATCCTTGCAGTGTGGAGGGATTAAATTGGTTGGTTTAGGAAACAGCAATACATTCCAACCACTGCATAGTTTTACCTTGGAAAATAATCAGGTTTTGTTTAGTGAGTGGTTTGATTTTGCTCCACTGCTTCTGTTTTACTACTTTCTTCTGCTTGTTATTAATAGATTAGCACAAGACTGCCCTTCCCTGGAACTCTGTGATATAACCCCTGTGCTCTTAGGCAAAAACAAGCCTTGGATAATTTCCTAAAATTCTCAAAAAGCCCTTTGATTATCTCTTTCTACCAAATGAAGAAATCTCTATGTGTCTAGCATAAAGCTCCAACAGAAACAGACCTAGTTCATACATAGACTTGTCCAGGATAACATCCATTTGCATTTCCTTCAAGATACTTAAGCAACAAATACACTTATAGAAAACTATGCAACTCACTTGGTGTTTGCAAACTGTCAAATTCTTCCTTTTGCTTGTGTTACATCTCTCAAATTCTTTGACTGACATGGCTGTTTGAATTGCTAACACTCTGTGATGAGGACTGTCACTGTTATTTCTGTTGTGTTTACCCAGTGTTGCTCACAATGGGGTTCTCCTCACTAGCACAGTCCCTCTCACTATGGTACATCCTAATATATAGTAAGAGAAAAAGGTACTTCCCTCTTTTCAGCAGCAGAAATATAACAGTCCTGATGAATAGGCCAGGGTCTGGGAATGTTTCCAGAAGCTGTAAGGAAAAAGGAAGTAATTTATTGCAAGTGCTAAAAATACATCACATACCTGTGAATACAGGTGACTATCACTTGCTCAAACGACTGGTGCTGTCCTTGGAGGGAAAAACCCACAAAAGTCTCTTTCTACTATAGTGAACAGCAAAGTCCTCCCTGAGTTTTGGGAGGGGCAGGAGTTGGTGTGTGCTTGCATTATACTCCACAGCAGAGCTGGCCTGAAACAGAATTAACTTTTCTCAATAAAATTACATGAGATTCAAAATAGTTAAAGCAATTTTTCTACCAGGTTCATTATTACCCTTCAAACAGCATTGCCATTCTCCTCCAGTTCTGTTCTGCTTATCCCTTGATTAAACTCTGCCTGCTAATGTTTCAAATCCATGGTTTTTGCCTGTTTCTGCCCCATCTCTGTTACCCTGAGAGCTCCTTGGCTCTCTTTGTACTCTGCATCCTGGCAAGGCTACAAATGTCCTTCTGGAGGGGAGCAGACAGGAGTTGAGGGGATATGTAACCCCTTTCACACGTGTAAAATGCCCCATACCATCAGGGCTGCTCCAGAGAGACCCTGCTCTTCCTTATGTTTACTTCTGGGATCAAGCTGTCACTACTTGCTCCAGGCTGAACCCCACTCCTCCACCATTAGAGCTTCTCTGAGTTTTTAGAGGGTTTTCAACCAAGACCTATGCTCAGATACTTTCTCAGCAGCCTAAATTAGTCAGGCTTTTTGAAGGCTAATAGCACTGCTTCCGTTTCCATCAGCTGAGGATCAGACCAAACAACCTGCTTTCATTTGCTCATTTTTTGCCAAGGTGTTATAAAGAAGGCGGCCAAGGCATCATCTCCCGTCTCTCACCACTCCCTAACTCCCTGTTCAGAATTGGTATAGTGAAGAGCAGGAGCCTGAAACCAAGGCATTGCTCAGCCCCTCTTCCCCCAGCCCACCCATCCCACCCAATGGGAACACACAGCATCACAATCTTCTGCAGCTACAAGGTTCTAATTATTTTTATGGAAATTTGCTCCAAGTTCAGAAGTGGATCAATGACAATTTCTTCATCTGGCTCCATTTTGAGAACCAAAATTGACTTCTGGAGAAGCTGCTTGATTTCCCAGCTTTCCCTCACCAGAAAACAGATTATTGCACAGGGTGGGGGTATTCCACTCCGAATAGGTTCTGGGCCTATTAGATCCCAATACAGAACTCACTCAGGCCTCAAATAGCTCCTTTCTATACTCTGCCTTTTCACTACTTTACACCAGAGAGAGATGGTGTAAATTCATTTGCTAATATCCAATACACCACATATAGCTATAAATGACAGCTCAGGACGTAACACAGGACTCATTTTGAGCAATTTAGTTCAGCTATTCCTTTTCCAAGCTCCCCAGTTTGTCCTATTCCGGTCACTCAGCCAGCCCACTGTGCTTTCTATATCATCTTGCTCTCTGCCCATCTCCCTCCTTGTTCTCTTTCCTTCCTATATTTGAAAACACTCTTCTACTCCAAAGGTTTGTCACTTATTTGTGAGTCCTCACTTGCCAGTGTGTTTCTCTGGGACCACATAAGCAACACCTCACCAACTTTTCTTCACTGAGCATCCTTCCAATGCTCCCTCCTGTGCCAAGGAGCTCCCAGGGCCTTTCTCTCTGCACAGAGGGAGCGTGAGCTGAATTAGACCCACAGAAGAGTTACACACTCCACGAGACACACTGCCAAAGCTTTTCTCATTTCTTTTCCCCCACATAGCCCTACAGCATTCAGTTCACACCTGCGTGCTCTTTTGACACCATGTCTGTCCTGGAGAAACCCAACTTGCCTTTCATTTAGTGCCACAATTATTCTCATTTAGGAAGATTTTTAATTGAAGATTCTGCTCATAAAAGGTAGTGCAGTGTTAAAGCTGCATTTTTACAGGCTGCAGTTATGGCAGTGGAGTGCATTCTGTGCCAGACAGGTGCAGGAGGATAAATGAGGCTTATCTTTGGTTCAGCTTTAATCCATCCAGAATCTCCCCAGCTGGGAGAGAGGTATATCTATAAAATACATTACAGAAATAGTAAATACATTTATTTAATAATTTAAAAATATTGTTTGAAATATTCTTCACTATTAAAATCTGTTTCATATATTATGTATAGTATTTTTAATATATAAATACTGAACTACGCTTCTTTCATGCTCAGTCATATAACTCTAGGGCTGAGTTTGTCTTAGTCAGGCCAGGTGACTGCAAGAAACGCAACCCCTTTGGTCTCAATATGTTAGAATCATCTCGAGGGCTACAGAGGCAATAAAGATTCGGGCTGTTAATGCAAACTCCTGACTCCAGGTTAGCACAGTGCAGAGCTTTCTGCAAAGCCTCCACAAAGAGGCTTTTAATTTAGCTCTAATAGGGAGGTTATTGTATGTTAAGTAAATACTAATTGATTATTTAATATATATGCATTGAGGGTTAACTGCTAAGTAATGAGCTCCTCTCCATTAGTGGAGCTGCTAAACGTCAGTTAATATGGGGTTTATAATCAATTGATATTTAACACGCCCTAACTTCCCGGTTTAGACTTAAGGGGTCAGCATTTCTGAAGTGGCCAATGCCAATAGTTTCTTTTAAACATTAAAAAAATATTTGTTGGGAGATTTACAACAGAATGGCAAGTTATTAATGTACTGAAAGCTCAGCAAATCAGCTCCACAGAACTGGATGCAGCAGAGTTTAGTCTGTTTGATGTTAAGAGCTGCACGTACCAGAAAATTCTGGAAATGGGAGAGGGGAGCCACGTTCCCTTAACTTCTGTGGGACTTGGGCTTTGTTCCATAGAGAGTTTCACAGAAAATGCTCTGTGGCATTATGCACTCTCCTTACTCAGAACATTAAGCAGTATATGGCATAGAGCTGGGTTTGGCCCTATGTGTTCCTGGGTTTTACTGTCCTGTTGCACTTAGATACACACCAGAAATGGGATATGCAATGCCCCGCTTGGAAATGACTGCAAGATAAACATTAGGGACAAGATTTCCAAGGATGTCCAGGGGATTTAGACACACAGCTTCCATTTCTTTAAATAAGCTTCATGTCTCTCAATCTCCCACTGCCTTTTTAGATGTCTGAGACTTTGCCTCTCTTCCCCAAACACACACAAATAAATAACATGCGAGCTCTTTGTGGTAAACGCCAGGGAGGAAACAAGGAAATTTCTAATGATGAAAGGAGTGATCATAATGCATTTATGACCATTATCTAACACTCTTCTCTTCCCTTATTTTATTACCTGCATCTTTCAGTTAGTTTTCATGATGTGGCAGAGTTCAGCCTTACTTGCCAAAAATTCAGGCTGAAAGAGCGTGTACATGGAAGTACGGGGTCTTTTCCCATATGAGAGTGTCTTTTTCAGGTTTGCCCTCTCTTGTACCCAGCTAGACCCCTGCACCCAAGGAGGCCACTCCAGAAGCTAAATGCTGCCTTTAAGCATTACTATATTTCTAATCAGCAGGGCTGGGTGCAGGATGATGGATTCCCATTTCAGCATTCTCACTCAGGTATGCAACAGCACTCATTAAAGGCAACTCGATCACTTTGCCATTGTGGAAAGCAGCTCATCTTACCCACACTGAGAACAGGTCACTCTGTACAGATTGTTTCACTGATATTAGCATCGCAGTCTAAATCCCAGTCTAGACACGGTCCCCATCTCCCACACTTGCTTAGCAGGTTTTATAAAACTTGTGGATGTTGCAAGTAATAAGACTCTGTGCAGAGCAGATGGAAGTGTGGAAATACGTTCTCTCACTGCGTTTGTACAGCAGCAAGACAATGGAGCTTAAAGCATCATTGCAGCTTTCAGGCTGTGTTATGATGCAGATAATAAAGATGAAGAAAGAACAAAGAAGAGTACGTGGACAGATCATGGTTTGAAGTCTACAGGCTGATTTATGTCATTTGAGGAACTTGCCCAGTTAGATCTAATTTTAACATCCTTGACAAATTCCCTATAACAGCAAGCAGTCAAAAGGGAATCTTTTCTCCGCCCCTCATCCTTCCACTTCCACGAGCTGTTCCCTGTGACAACACTGTTCTCCAGCAGTAATTGGCAGTATCATTCTATTATCACTTATTCTTAAGGCCTGAAGATTTCATTCCTTGCAATTTTCCTGTTATACAAATTCATGTCTATTAGTTTAACACATGTGCCTGTGCGTGCATTTATTCCCTGTGAGCGTGCGCCTGTGCATGTGTGTCTGGGGAAGAAAAGAGTACTTAAGCCTGAAAGGTTTTGTCTAATACAAAATCTTAAGTAAGCAAAAGAGCTAATTACTGATGACATGTAGTTGTGACTTGCAGTAGGAGGTGCCTCTGGCATCTCCAGCAAACAGTTGCAGTTCTCCTTATAAGCATTTTAAATGGACGATGATCCTAATGAACTTAATAGCATCACTATCCAAGGACAGCATCTACTCACTGCCAGCCTGTATTTTGCAGAAATAGCTTCTCTTTAAACAGTGTGCCCCTGCTTTGAACAGTAATGGTTTTTAAAAGTGTCTTAGCACACAAAGGCAAAATCTTTTTTGAAACAGGGTGGAATTGGTTGGTGATTATCACTGAAAAGCTGGCAGCCACCAGCTAACCTTCTAACAATGAAATATGGGAATTTACCTTCATGCTTCAATGCTTGCTATTCAGCTGTCTACCAGGGTCTAAATCAATGATTCTACACCCTCCACTCAAGGTTTCTCTTTCAAATGCTGCAGATATGACCTTAAGTTCATCATCTAAACAATGCAGTTCACGTTTAATTTCATTAATCTAAGATCTTCCATAAAATTGCAATATGGCACCATACCTTTCAAGTACCTTCATTAAAATCCATGTTATTTCTAAATCCTATGCATATCTATGAGGTCATATGGTGTTTTATTAAAATGGATTTTTGAAAGGCTCAGCTCTTTTATCACCAATTGTCACAAGGTAGTTTACAATAAAAAAAAGTCTAAAAAATAAATCCTCTCCCATCACTGAGGTGAGGAACAGATCACTCATCTCTGAAAGTTACTCCCTTTCCTAATATTTAGCTTTTTCCAAAGTTTTTTTCACCGGTAGAGGAAATAAATAAATTAAACCCTCCTTATTTGTCTATTTTCTGCCATTTACTCTGCCTAGTGCAATCACCCTTGTGAAATGTATCATGCCATTCACATCCAGTGGACATCATGTCCTAGGTTTGCCCCCAGATGTCTGTGTGGCACCATGTTCTCAAACTGCACAGTGCATTTTTTCTTGTTTTGCTGTTCTTTGAAAAATACACTGGCATGAGTTTATTTTTCTACTGCATCCCTTTCTCTCTCTCTTGTCCATATATTGCTTGATTTTACAATAATGCTTTGGAATGCCAGGTAGGAGCAGGGATCTCATGATAGTAGATGCCAAGAGCACAAAAGACAAATCTTAACCCCCAAAGCTCCCTCTCTGAGCACTTCCCACCAATTTAGACCACAAGAACATATCCAAAGGAAAGTATATTCCTCTTTATTTTATGCTCCCAGTAAGCAAATACAATTTGTGCAGTAAAGTCCTTGCATAACTCAGGCTTATGTAATAATAATATAACATATAATAATAATAACAGCAGCAATGCAAAGTAAATAATCGTCCTCCTAATCAGCGTGTGCTGTGATCTGCCTGTAGTGCCTTGATTCTGCAAAGGCCCTGTGCCCAGCTGCCTTCCTGTACCCCAGATGCCTGCAGACTCCAGACCGTGCTCCAGGCCACTGGCTCTTGATGGGATTATCTCCAGGATCAGGGAACAAATTCATCCTGCTGCTACCTGAGCTTACCTGAGCCGTACTTTCCTCTTGAGCATTCGAAAACACCTCCTCTGTTTCAGTAAGCAACATCACGGCAGCAAAGGAGGGAACAGGGGCTGAGCCCCCTTGGGAAGCATCTCAGAGGTGAGGCACATTCCCCTTGCACAGGACTTGCTGATTCTGCCTCATTATTAACACCTGCTTTATTCCTTTCCTGTAATGAAAAGCAAAATGAAGTGTGATGCTCTGCCATTTATTTCAAAGCCACCAAAATCCACTTCCATAAGAAATGAAAACAACAAGTTCTTTAAAACAAGGGGTTTTTTTATAGGTTTCCCTGTAATTTGGGGAGCAAAAATGCTAGAAAAGCCTGGGATTAAAAATCTTCAGAAGCATCACAGAGTCTCAGGAATACCTGCCTCGCTTTAGAGTGACATGAGCACACCAGGAGGCAGCTTGGGTGGGTGCAGAGGTACCCAAGTTGCTGCTGTGAAACAGTATGTCACACTTCAAATTGTGTCCCTCCCTCCACCCTCAGCAGCTGGGGTGTCCCAGGCTGCATCAGCCTCGGTGGGATAGCTCCGGGATACAGACAACAATTCCTCCTCCCATGTTTCCCCCAGGCTTCGCTGCTCTTCTGCTGCTTTCCATCAGCAAAGTGTGCAAGTCTGGAGCCAACTGAAGATACTGGAAGACTTCTCTATGTGTATGGGCTTTGTTTAGACCTCATACTTTAATTAATTGCAAGTGAGGCTGCTTTGGAGCAACCATTGCTCCCTGCTTAATTAAACTTGCCACTTAAATGTAAGTTCAGCACCTGCTTTATTGATCTATTCTGGAAAAAAATCCACCCCTTACATTAATGCTAAACAAAAATAGATCCCTGGCAAATCTAATGCAAACATACAAATATTTAAATTTTTTGCAAAGGTAAAGAGAACAAAACCAGTGAACTCTGTGCCCAAAGGAAAATGACGTTCCACAACATTTCCATCTCTGAAAGAAAGTATTAAGCAGCCTGAAGGGACAAAGCTGTCCCATGGTCCTGCCCTCACCCTCTGGACTCCAGCAGGAGCTACTGAGACACTGCTATTGAGATGTCATTTGTGACAAACCTTCCACAGTTAATATTGGTTGATGATTTCAACCTCACCTTCCTTCATCCTTCCATAAAAGCCTACCCCAGCTGCAGTACCATGCTTGCAATGTAACATTACTCTGAAGAAGCAATTACAGCGAGCAGAGCAAGGAACTAAAGACAGGTCACCTAAATGAACTGAGGGAAAAGTACATGAGAAAACAAGAAAATGTCTTCATCACTTTTCAGGCTTCAAATTGGAAAAACAGGGATCAATACAGTAGAACTTCATTTAATGGTGTGAAAAACAATCCACCCCAAGACAGGCAGGAATCACTTACTACAAAACAAACAGGCCAATTAGGGCTGGGCAGGGCGCAGCTGCCAGAGCTGCTGCTTCAGCCTCCACTGCCCAAGACGTGGGCACAAGGGATGAAGCCACCAACCGAAGATGCTCTGAGGCCAGATAGCAAAATATCCCCCCAAAAAGGGCCACATGGCAGCAGCTTGCTGCTTTTTCTCACTTAATTTTTCTGCCATGGTACTTCCCATTCATTTTAAGGATTGCAGAACCACTGTGCACCACTGGCTGATGCAAAACCATCAAGAGATGGGGAAACAACACGTTCTCATATGTGCTGAGGTTTGGCCAACGTCTCTCAGTCTGGCCCCTAGCTTAGTGAGAAGGAGGAGGATGTTACTGAGCTTTGATTTTGTTACCTACAGTGCTGGAGACATGCAGGAAAACCCCTGTACTGCAGGTGCCACCACTAATACTGTTCCTTTTTGAAAGCATCAGACCCTGCAGAGCCACTCTTGCATCCTTTCTGCATCTTTTTACAAGGCTTTGGCCAGCACAGCCTTACTATGTTTTGTATGAGAGTCCAGCAATCTCCTCAGTCAATTCATTCTGCTGGAGGACTGTTTCTGTGTTGGAAAGTTTTGCTTCATCCATAGAGAAGTGGCAGCTCCTCTCTCCAGCATGACACTGTACCCAAATACAGACATCTGCCACGTGAGGATTTTATTGCTTTTACTGCCATTGCCACTGCCAGGTCCTGTAGCATATTAAGCAGATTAATAGAAGTGATGTAGAGGGAGTATAAAACCTGCCAGTCTTCACTGTGGGCCAAGCACCACTGAAATAGAGAGGGAGAGGCTGGAGCTGACATCTGCAGAAGTAACATCATGTCATTAAAACAAATTTGGCAGGAGGGGAAAATATGTTTGCTGTGCACTTTATAATGGCTACAAGAGCATATTCAAAACCAAATATTTGCAAGGCAGTAAGTCAGCATTCTCTCCACCCCTTCTCCTCCCCCTTGTCAATCAGAACCAGTCCCTGTGTTACTGAGCCACAGGGCTGCTGTTTTAAAAGTGCATCAGAACGCAGGGTGGCCACCAGGCCTAGATCTCAACCTAACTTTGAATTTATATTTGGCTTCAGAAAAAATAATCAACCCCAAAACATGTGGCCACAGTCTCTGGATGCATTTATAGAAAACTGCTATGCATTGCAATTTTTTCTCTCTTTTTTTTTTGCCTCCTGCCGAAACACTGGTTGTATTTTCTCCCTTTATTTATTGGAGTGCTAAATGGATTATTTCAGTAATAAATCAGGCCCTTTCATTACATTTTTTAAGGTGTTGTCACTGTTATGAAGTACAGCGTGCCATCAAAATTAAGCTCAGATTGCATTACCACCTATTTTATAGATAGAGAATTACTTGATGGATTTTTTTTCCAGCAGTCTAAGCACTTTGTGTCTTTCCTTCAGAGAACAACTGGCTCCCCAGCTTTGCAGAAATTTTCCTCTACAAGTTAACAAAATTTTCATTCCGACCGCCTCACAAATACCTTTGTGAGGTCTGTGTGTTATGCCTTGGTGTTATGTGTTAGAACAGTGGCATGGTATTTCTTTTATCCCAAACTAACTATTCATGTAAATGCCAGGAATTGTTAATGGGTATGGGCAGTGCTAGAGAAGAATTACCCAGGGTGTCTGGCTCCTCTCTCACTTCCCAAGTTATAAATCAGGAGTAATTCCACTGAAGTCAGTACAGTTACCTTGCAGCAAAAAAAAAAAAAAAGCCTAAATGGCACCAGAATGAGGCAGCCTTTCAGTTTTGCTGCATTTGGAACAAAGATGACTGGAGGAGATGCTGATTTCCAGGGTAATTTCTAGTTGGCTTCATCAGAGCAAGAGTCCATTCTCCTTGCCTGCTGCTGGCTTTCCCCTGGGTGAGCACATGGAGCCCGCTTCGTCATCCCTGGCTTTACTGCAGAGAACAAAGAGCATTACTGGGACTTCCTTTCCAAACAAAACTCCATTTATCAGAGTTTAACATTGTTATTCTCTAATTAGCAATGGAAATTTCTGTGTGGGTCTTTTAGGACGCAGCAGTCATATGAAGTTCTGTGAACTACACAAGTATTTGTCATAACTCTGTGGCTGCAAGCATGCAGAAAAATGGAGACAGTGCAGGGTAACTCAGAAAATCCAAATTTACATCTCTGATCTGCCACGTGCAATGGTGGCAGATATCCCTTTGCCAAGCTGCATCCCCATGTGGAAACAGAGTCAGGAAAACTTCTAGAGAACGTGCAGGGCTGAAAGCCGGCATCGCTCTCTGTTTCCCACCCCAATGCAGGAATCATACATACATGGTCCTTTGCCTTCCCGCTCAGGCTCTTCGGTGGGTAGAGCACATGGAGGCCAGTGTTGGGAAACACCTGTCTTATAAACCCAAAAGCAAAACATCTCTTCTGTTAAACACTTCAGCTAAAGAAGCACTGAAATACTGCTCCGTTAAGAGTACTGGAACTCGAGCATATGTTTGAAGTTAAGTGTGTTATAAAAGACTTCCTGAATTGCATCTCCACGAGTATTACGTTTATCTTAGACACAAGACTTAGAAGAGACAACTGTAAGATAGCAATGGTGCTGTGGTATGGCTGCATTGCACCAGGGAACAGACTGAGCTGGTCAGCTAGATCAGGTGGATGGGACTGTTAGGCAGGTTAAATTCAAGCCCCATACCACCGCTGCTGCGATGCTGCTGGTTTTAAGCAATAGGTGGCACTTCAGGAAAGAGTTTCTTTTAAATTTCCCAAGCAAGGTATTTTTCATCATTCCTTCTCTGTATTTTCCTTTAAATTGGCAGCAGTATTTCTGCCTGGATTTTTAGAAAACAGAATGTCCCAGAAGAAATTAATAGTCTCACCTGCAAATTATAGAACCCCCTCCAACCTCTGCTGTGCCTGCTCGTTCTTCCACCCTCCGCCACAAACTGGGAGCAATCCAATGAAATTAGGGACATTAGCCTCCGGTAGCCTGGTGACACTTATGTCCCAATCTTCAGGAAAGTGACTGCAAATCTGTGGACATGTCTGCCTAGTGCTGCAAAAGTAATTTTAGAAAACTAGCTGCTGCACATTATGGGCAATACTTTGAGAGCCGTGTCAGTGACCCGCTGCTGCATCCTCTGACAGAGCTGCAGAGCATTTCATTCTTCTTCCCTTTCTGGCCACAGCACTGGCAAGATGAGAGCCTGAAGTCTTATGGATTATTTAAATCTCTCCCCCGCTCCCTTGCAGTATCTGCAATTGTCCAGCCAGTGCAATGTACCCAGTCCCCACAAGTTCCAGCACCGCTGCTTCTGCAGATCCTGACCCAGAAGCTGCCTGTTGCCCACCTCTGAGTGAGGCTCTGCTCCGTGGCTTTCCAGGCTGGCACAGAACTCTGCAGCTTCCACGAAAAAGCAATAATTTCCTATTAGTGCTCCAAGCTGACTCTTCCTAAGTGCTGAGATGATGACGTGTATGCTCAGTTCTCACCAGGGAAGGGCCAGGCACGCTGTGATGTGGCCACAAGAAAACAACTACTTACAACTCAAAAGTTTTCTCATTCATTAAAGACATAGCAGAGGACCAAGCTGCTCAGGAGTTAAATGTATTAAGCAATTTACAATTAATATAGAACTCATTCCAGAGATATCTACTAGAGAGTACAACAGGGCAATTAACCCACTAATACACTAGGCTATTACATCGCTATGTCTCTTATTTTAGCCTGAGGTGATTTGAAACGCATTGGATTAAAGGATATTACAGGAGATAGCATGAAAAATAGCTTAATGTAATGAGCCATCCCGTGATGTCTGCTATTAAAGATGATTTGCAGTTGAAAACTACAACATACAGTAGTTCAGCCATTTAGAAACATGAGTATATTTAACCCTTTTCTAGCCCCATGTCCCTCAAATGAATTGGTGAAAGAGTTTCTCCCTCTCCCCCCTTCCCCCTCTCACTTTCAGTGCCTTTATCCGAGGATTATCAAATGCACCTTATTAAAGTACAATAGTATCTTTGGGAGATTGGTGCCTGAGGTTGATAGAAAACCAGTAATCTGCTAATAACTTTTAAAAATAGATCCCCGAGAGAGTAAATAGGCTCAGGCAGAGGGAGGCTGTTTGACTGGCGACACGTCTGCGAAATGGGAACTTGTAACAAATTTCTCTACTAGCCTTAGGCCTGTCATATCAGTTTCAAACAGTAACTCAGACAAGAACTGGGAAACAAAAGCACCTTATCTTAAAAATCTATAACTGTACAGCTTAGCATGGAAATAGCAGCACCCAGGGAGAGGAGGACTCAGCAGTGGCAAAGTTGTTGCCTGCAGAGCAGACTTGCCTCAGAGACTTCTTTGATAGCTTAGGTACATTTCAGTGCTGGGTTTGGACTGTGGGCAGCCACAGCTCATCAGCTCCTCTTCTCTTAGTCTGGCTTCAGTCAAGAAATCAACAGCAACAAGCATTGAATGAAGGCACCTAGAAGACATCTTGTTCCTGAAGACAAAACACAGATGAGAATGCTCAACTCTAAGCACAGAGCTTTGGCTATGAGCTTCACTCATCCTTGCCAGCATGGGCAGAACTGTGCCAATATGTAAGGTGAGTGATGAGTGCTTGGAGGTGCTGGGAGGCAGATCCTGTCTGCACAGCAGCCCAGAGTCTGCACTGCAGCTGAGGCACAGACTGCACAGACTGGTGATCTGGTAGCAGATGAGGAAAGCGATAGATTCACTGTGCTTCTGTAGAAAGTCACTGATTTCTGCCTGCTCAGGGCCTTCTTCAGGTCAATTTTAAAACTCTCCAAGGATGGAGATTCACAGCTCTGGGCATTTCTTCCAGGGCTTGGTCACCATGATGGAAAGAAACACTTTTCTTACATCCAACGTGAATTGTATTTGCTGTTGCCTCTTCATTTGCTTTATGTTAGACCAGGCAGAGACAGCTAGAGAAGCCCCCTCCAGCTGCTACATCTTGGAAGAAAGGAAGAAAAGAAAGCATTCAGCGGGAGCAAATGAACTCAAAGCAGAACCATCCCACAGCCTCTCCCAGAGCCTGGTATCAGTCTCCTCTGCAAACCCACTCAAGCCAACAGCCTCTGCCTGCCTGCAGCTGAGCCAAGCCAGCAAACCCTAAACCTGCCCAAACTCAGGTACCCCAGCAAGGAGGTCTGGACAACACCACTGAGCACAGGGAGCCTATCTCTTGGTTTGCTGCTGATAACTTCTTATGCTGTTGTTCTAAACATAACACAGCTTTTATTACTTATATCTGTGAGTATTTTAGACCTGCTCACCACCTGCAAACCATCATACTCCCAGCCCAGATGTCTGCTGATTTGAGTTCTCAGGAAAAATCACAATGCTGGGAAAAGAGTTTCTACCTGACAGCGTGCATTTCTTTCTCCTATTTCTGCACTTTCCTCTCTGTCTCAGAATGCAGTAAAATCATTGAATTCATGCTGTCAGACATGATGGTTTTTATCTATGAGACAGGTAAGATTCTGCACACCCCAGGCACAGTCTCTCTTTTTAACAACACCGTTTACACAGCAATAGAGATGAACAAAGCTGGCGCTTCATTTTCCACCAGAAGCAGCATAGGGGTTTTTTTCTCCCATGTTTCCTGTGAAAAAGTTTTCCTTCAGTATACAAAAAGAAAGCAAAAAATTCACATGCAGCCCATGAAAGACATCCCAGGAGGACCTGGGGAAGAATTATAAGTAAAAATATGCTGAAAAGCAGATAATTTTCTGGGTAGATTTACAGATGGGTGAGATTACAGAGTGGGGTTCTCTCACCTGCCTGAACACAGCCTCATCTTCTCAATTTCCCCACCTGTCATTATCTCCTTCCCTCGTCCTGTTTCGCTGTGATGTCCTGCAGATCTGTAGCAAACAGCAGGTCTCACCTCTTGCACCTCAGGTTGCCTTTCCCCATCTGAAGAGCTCTGCATTCATGCTCCATCCTCAAGTAACAATCTGCTTTGGACTGGGGTTTCCAGCCAGCCCATCCACCCATGGTACAGGCAGGATTTTATGAACAAGGTGATGTTTATATACCAAGACTCTGAGCATTACTGTTTCCATGTTGCTGCTGGAGGTGGGATACCAAAGCAGCCAGGGCTGCCTGTGAAATGCCCCAACGGTCATAATGGAGTTCCCCACGCTGCATCCCTTCACAGCATCCCTTTGGGCACCTGCTCACACCAGCATTGCTGCAGGATTCAGGCTGCTGACACAGGCTCCAGCTGATGGTGAAGCTCTCTGGCATTCTCAGAGCAGCACTTTCTCCCTGAAAGCCAAATAACAATGTTTGTTTGGCAAATTACATTTTTTAGAAGGATCAAATGAGGATTTTCATGTTTGCATAAAAACAGAAAAATGCTTCACTGTGCAAAACAGACCAAACTAATTACATCTCTGATGGAAAGCACTTTGGTAAGGTGCTTTTCACACAAGCAGGTGTCAGCACAAAGAATTGGGCAGGATGGTTTGTAGGCGGGACAGAAATGTTGCCTCTACCCTCCCAAGCATCCTCCACCATTGGTGCAGCTACTTGTTTCCTGGAGTTCCCACCACCTGATTTAATTCTCCACCTGAGAAAACACGACCCAGCATCGCTCGTGGTTTCCCCTCACATGGCTCCCAGCCCTGTCCAGCACCAGCCATGTGGGTAGCAAAGGTTGCTCAAAGCAGGGTTAGTGGCTACTCAGGGGTGCTGACACTGGTTGTCTTTGCTTTATGTTGTTAACCCACACCCTGGGATTTAAAAGGTGTGGTGCCAATTCGCACTGAAATTCCAAGGAGGATGGATGGAATCATTGTAGTTCCTCCTTTGAAAAATTTGTGAGGGGTGAGGAAAAGAAAAAGCAAAAAAAATGTATGTGAAAAATATTTCCCTGGCTCTGAGCTGAAACATTCATGCACCAAAGCAGAAACAGAAGACAAAATCCAGCCATTTCCCCAACTGAATCCCCTCCACAGCAGCATTCAGCAGGGATTTTAGGCAGAGGGGGATGCTTTCCACAAACCCTTCCGCAGGGGCAGCGGCGAGGCAGCGGTGGGGACCTCTTTCTAATCAAAGAACTTGTCACTGTCACTTTGGTGTTAGCAGATGCCACGACCAATAACCAGGATCCCGTGCCTCCACGATGCATTATTAACAGGCTACATTCATTGCTATCCACCCCTACTCCAACCAGCTTTCCTTTTTGTTTCAGTCCGGGCTGCCTGCGTCCCAAGTGGCACAGGAACCTGTCATTTCTCGTTTCCATCCAGAGGAACAAGTGATTTGGGAGATGGGGAGAGGATGACCAGGGCTTTCTGACCTTTTCTCCTTCAATTTTATTCCTCTCCTCTAGGAAAAGAAAATGGCAATCACTCTAGGTAGAACTGACAAACTCATCTCTGTGTCACTCCCTTACGTGTACAATAGCCGTGTCACTCGGCATCAGGGACAAGGAGGCAGCAGCGGGATTACGGGCCCATGATGGCCCTAATCTGTGAGCAGATTTAAACCTTCCCACTGCACCCCATGCTCTGTCTGTGCCAGCTAGGGTGGGATTATTAAACTGTGAGCATGTTTATGCAAAGTGAGCCAAAGATCTGTCCATTCTTTCTTTCCAAGGGGGACTGATGTCTCACTGTGCCTGCAAAACTTCTCCTTGAGGAGGTAAGAGCTTGTGGCTCCTGAGATCATTAAGCTCTTTTGTGGATTAAATCAAGGATGTGTCAGGGGTACACTACAGTGATGGGGAAAAGGAGGCACAGACAAATGGGGCTGTCCCAAAGCCATGCTGTAACTGCGAGGGCAGTGAGCGTCCAGGCTCCTGCCCTGCTCCCTCTCTACAGCCAAGCAGAGAGGTATGGACAGTGCTGGAAGGCAGCTGGGCACTCAGGGGCCACCTCTGCCCACTCAAAACTCCTCTGCCTGTACCAGCAATTATCCCACAGAGCAAAGTCAAGAGCCATCAGCAGTCCCTGCAGAAGCATCTCCAACACCTTACAGTCACTACATGGAAGAGAGGAGAGTGTGGAGCATTGCAATCACTTCCACAAAGAGCCAGTCCAAGGCATTGCCAGTGCTCTGATGAACAGAGAGATTTGACTAATAAAAATAACAGCAGCAAAAATGGCTGGACAAGAGGATTCTGTGCCAGGGTCAGCATCTCTTCACCAGGGAATGGCACTTCCCTTCCAAACCTGGTGTTTCAGCCCTTCTCTGCCTCCAGAGCAGAGCCCTGGGACATACTGCTTGCTGGAATATGTTTAAGTAGTTTGCTATTGAACACGATTACCAGATGAGCCCAGGGGGCTGTGCCTTCTGGAGACAATGCCTCTGGTGCTGCCACAGCCCTGGCAAGGTGGGTGCCAGCACCAGCCCATGGCTCAGCCTCGGCAAAGGCAGCAGAGTCACCACCATCCCCATGCCACAACCCTCAGCTATGCTTCCTGGCTGGGGGCTCACAACTCCCATTTCACCTGGTAACTGTGTATGGTTTGCAAACCCACCTTGATTTGTGAGGGTAATGGTTTGTGGCAAATTAGAGATACCACATTAAAGGGGATTTTTTCTAAACTGCTCGTAGCCTCAAAAGAATAGAGCCTAACAACAAAAAAAACCCCACTGGACACTAGAACAAAGAAGAGCTACAGCATAAGTTTAATCAACTGTAACTAGTTCTAGATGAGATACAGTGTTGCAGGACTATGTATTCCTGGTCAGTGTGGTGCAAACCAGCTGATTACTCCTAATACTTGAATGGGAAAGTGCAGGAAGGCAAAAGGGGGAGTGGAGAGAAGCAGGGGAGAAAAGTCTGGTACAGAGAGACCTTCTACAAGAAAACTCCCTTTTTGGAGGGATATTAGTTGGCAACAGTAAGAGCATAGATTTTTGCACTCCTATAAATCATTATTACTGGAGTGTCTCTGAGGGGACGAGAAGAATGAATCAGTTACACACATACACAATGCCAAACTTTTGGTGGAGAAATAAAAAAGAGAGAAAGAAGAGAAAAAGAAATGGAAACAGAAAAAGAGAGGTGGGGAAAAAGATAAACAGGAAAGAAGAGAAAACAGAAGATTAACAAGAGGGGAAAAGAATGGAAAAGGAAGGGGGGGGGGAAAGAAGGGAAAAATTTAAAAGAGAGAAAGAAAGGAGGAAAAAAGTGAAAGAGTAGGAGACAAAGGCAGGAGAAAGAGAGGAAGAGAGAACAAAAGCAAAAGGAGAAGGAGGAAAAGAAAGGGAAGAATGAAAAGAAAGGAATGAATGAACTTTGGAAGCAATTTATAATTCCTTTCACCTACATCATGAATTGAACATGCAAAAAAAAAAAAACCCACAGAAAAAAAGGCAGGCAGGAAGGGAGAATATTGTGCCTAGCATGCAGATTATCATTTGAAAAGATTCTGTTGCTGTGTTTTTGTCCCTGGGTGATGAAAATGAAATTGTCTGATGTGTGCGCCGTGTTAGATTTACCTTTGCAGGGTTCACCCACAATCAGTAGAGAGGGGTCATGCCACAATATGTCATCTCACAGCTCCATCACACCAACTCCAATTTATACGAGGAGGTATTATGCATTTCAAAGGAACCCCCTGCGCGTGGCTCTTGTTACTGATCTATATCACAGCTCAGCTGAGGGAAGATTAGTTCTGCTGCAAGGGCAAGGAGACTTATTTGTTTATGATTATATTCTCCTTAAAGATGCACTTTTCCTTTTTTTTTTTTCTCCCCTTAATGTCTAATTTAAAGTGTGCATTAAAGGGGCTGGGGAGGGGGTGGGATGGAAAAGGTGAGAGAGTTCTGCACTCTCCCACAAGGAAACCTAATAGTCTGAGTCTCCCATGCATCCTGCTCATTAAAAAAAAATAAATCTCCATTTAAATGCAAATTCGAGTTTTAGCTGGGGACTCCCCCAAAAGCTTCTCCTGGAAGCACCAGGGAAATGGGATTCAGAAACCTAAAATGGCTGACAGCAGCCGAGCGCCCGCAGAACGCTTCCCGGCTGAGAGCCCCTCGTCCTTCCCCCTCTGCGGCTCAGCCCCGCAGCCCCGGGCCCCCGCGTACAGCCCGGCTGGCTCAGCCTCAGCAGCATCACTTATCACCGCTCTCCGCTGCAAGATTGTTTTACCTCGGGCAAACGCTACCCCAGCGAGCTAAAACTGATAATATTAGCCTTTCAACTCCTGCTCGCTGTTGCTTTAATCAACGGGTTTTTTTTCTTCTTCCCAGAAAGTCGGCGGGTTTGTCCCTGATAAAGGCTCTGAAGGATTTAATGAGGCCGCTGAGCAGCGCACAGCCCGGGAAGCCCCACATCAGCGCTCCCCAATGGGGCTTTAATTCTGAGGAGCTCCAGATGCTGGTGGGTACCCAGGACATGGCCAAGCAGATGGCACTGATTCAATGAGGTCCCTGAGCTTTGAGGGGCCTGTGTGACCCCCGGCATTAAAAAGCCAATGAGTTCTGGGAAGTTTTTACAGCAGAAAAGCCAATTTGTTTGACGGAGGAAAGATACAGAAGGAAAGGGCGGTTGTACCCCACAGCCCTGCCCTGGCAGTGGGGATGTTCAAAGCTGTCAAGGAAACCTCAGAGCTGCTACTAAAGATGCTTGATTTGCCCCTCCCCATCCCCTCAAAAAACACCCCACGCAGTTATGCATTTCCTCACTCAAAAAAAAGCCAAATGTAAGAACAGAATCGGGGGTTTCTAAAGAAAAGAGAGACGTGGGGTGAGGGCGGTGAGGACCGCTGTGACTGTTCTCACAGCAGAACGACATTTCCCTTCACAGTGAGAGCGGGGCAGGATTTGTGCCAAGCTCTCCTGCACAGACACTTGTGCTTATCATCACCGGGCCTGTTTCTGACTCCTCTGCCTGTGATTAACGTATTTCTGGTGAGAACAGACCCATTCCCATCCAGGAAACACACGGGTGCAGCGCGGACCCGCGAGCAGCGGCGATGCCGAGATGCTGCTCTCTGGCCCCATCTCTCGGCACGTCCCAGCCCCTCGCAGGGCGAAGCCAGCGGCACCGGAGGGTTCACGGGGCAGCAAAGGCTGCCCACGCACCTCGAGCTCTTCTTATTGTTTTGTTGAAGCTTTTTTTTTTGTCAAATCAGGGCAGAACCTGAAGCACCAAAGCTGCCATCACCTCAGCTTCAAATTATCAGCCCCGTCCATCAGATGTGCGAGACTGGGATTGATACCCATCTCCCTCTGTGGTGCCATCAGTGCGCTGGAACAATGGATCAACATTAAACAAATGTATATAGAAGAAAATGAGCATATTAATTAAGAGTGAGGTTGGCTTATACTTCATTTGAAGTGTACCCTGCACTTCTGAGGCGTTTCCACTCACCAAGGGCTTGAGCACTTGGTGGGACAGCAGGGTTGCTGCAGCACCCGTGGGGATCCCACCCCAAAGAGCTGCCAGTCCTACAACAGATCCTTCTCACCCTGCTCTTCCATGACCAGAGAACACCCAGGGAAACCTCTGGCCTTACCACAGCTTTGTGCATCGACAAACAGCCACGCTGAGGAAGGAGTGCTCCCAGCAGCTCAGACCCAAAGCGTTAAATATTTTCTACTTAACTGCAAAATCTTTACAGTACGGCTCATTGAGTTTCTTCCTACACCAGACCAGGAAAACCTGAGATGCCAAGGACCAGTCACAGGTCCCCAAAACCCCAGTTTATCCAAACAGTTTGCAGACACCAGGCTCTGACCTGAGCAAACATCCCATCCATGACACCATGGCATCGCTGGCCACCAGCCACGGTGTCAAGTCAAACACCTGGGGTGGATGGGGACATGTCCACCCCTGGTCTTCCAGGGCAGCCTCCTGGGAAGGGAGCCAGCCTTCCCCCTCCCTGCCATTTCCTCCCTTGTTCTTTGTAAAAACCACACTCATTTCACTACTTTGAAAGCTCATAATATGATGGGTGAAAACAATTAAATGAAATAGACTGGTAATACCCATGGGAAAACATTTTTAGATATGATATTACAATCTTGTTTCAAAATTGGATTTTGCCAAGAGGAAATACAGTTTATTATAAAACACATTTTCTTTTAATTTAATTATATAATCTTTGGCTTCAGAGAAGGGATGCTTAAATCAGACCCATTTAATTTTCAAGTGTATTCACCCATCACCTAGGGCAAATTGGTTTAAATTAGTAGGTGACTATATAAGTTCTAGATATGTGTCAGACAAAAATTTATCTGCGAACTCTGTATAAAAGAGCATCTACATCAGCAGCACAAATTGCTGGGGATGAACGACAAGTGTCTGAGGAGCAGCATTCGCTCTGATTTCAATGATACCCACTACAAAACCCCAGCTAGGATTATTTATACTTTTTTTCCCCTCTTTGTTAATGTTTTGCCAGATCAGTTCATCACGCTGCATGTCTGCACTATGCCAATAAAAACTGATGACCTGCAGTTAGTTTCTACCAGGTGCATTAAATTCCCATAACGTGAACAGATCTTGCTAAGTCTACCATAGCCTCTTCTTTCGCAGAGATTACATTTCCAACCTAATGACAAGAGTGGTTTGTTCAGACGCTGCTGTTCAGGCACTGAACTCTCCCTCCGATCCGTCACGGTGACCCGGCGCTCGCTGCGCCCCTGCCACGCAGCTCAACACGGGCAATACTTCCTCAGTTACAGCACATGAGACTCTTCCCATCCCACCCTGGCTTTCCCAGAAGCCAAGGGGGAACCTGCTCATGGTTCACTTGGACACAGCCTTTGAAAGTGGCCAAACGGCTCCAGATGAAGCAGCTACACGTGCAAACCTGGCTTTGCACAAGGAGCCGTGCGCTTACGGATGCCAGAGCTTAAAGTCTGTGGGTTGCTGCTGCTCGCTGTGGTTCAGGATCATCACTCGCAAAGACAAGAGGAAATTCCTCAGCAAAGGGAAAATACTGCAGTGCAGTCAAGGCTGACTCGGCGAGAGCACTACGGTAATAATAAATAATCATACGTGGGACTTGGAAGGTGTTTTTCATCGCAGGTATCAAAACGCTCGCTCTGAGCACTGGCTGGGGGAGGATGAGCTACCCCACGCTGCCACCCCTGCTTGTACACCCCAACCAACCTCACCCTGAGCATCCTTCTGCCATGGGGACTCCGGCAAGGGGGTCACATTTCAGAAACCTCTTCCTCCAGCTTCTCAAGACTCATTTGAGCCCCTGGCTGCATTCACTCTGCCATCAGCCCTCCTATATCTCTGGTCACCTCAGCAAACATAGCTAGTTTTGTACCCTCCAGAAAAAAAAGCCCCATGTGATGGCACAACCACCCTCATGTTAAATAAACCATGAAAAGCAGAGGTTTCTGCCCTTGCACAGTGCCAGCTGAGCCAGAAACCCAGCCAGCATTAGAAGATAGGAACCAAGAGCAATACCAAAACACAACTTGGTTATTGTGACTTTTGCAAAGCTTGGTTTGTAACAAACCACTACAAAACATAAATCACAATTGTCACACTGGGTAGCAAGCACAGGTCCCTGTAAGAGCTGAAGGTCCTACAGGTCCCACTGCCACAGCACCAGCAGCATGCATATGTATACACATCAACATAAACATTTACACATGCCTCAGCAAAGGGAAATCCTGGAAAGGTGATTTGAATGAATTAAAGCATTGCTTAAAAGGCAAATACTTACTAAACTCCTTCAAAACATTACTGTAAAAAATAGCTTATTTTAAAATATAGATTATAAATCCATAATTCCTGTGGTCAAAGCCTAAATCCATCACTCTAAGTTAGACACAACTCTGGTGACTTCTCCCTGGCAAAGGCTCACCAGCACCCTCCCCTCCCAGCACCCTGTGCATTTGCACAGGGTGGGAGCTTGTGGGTGCTGGATTTGCACCCATCAGTGGCCTCAGTATTGCTGGGCAGCTCTGCCTGGGGAAGAGCTGCATCCCAGGGCAGGGAGGGTCACAGCTCTGGGAAGCATCATGGTTCATGCAGTTTTGCTGCTACTTGTGAAATGCTGATGGCTCAGTGTGAGTATCCAACACTTATAGGTATACATGGCTGTGTGTGCAATCATACTAATGTGTATCTAAGCAAGCCATCAATAACTATCCATGATTACTTCAACAGGTGTTGGACATCCACCTCCTTCTGAGTCTTGAACACTCTGCCTTTTGGCTGCTCCATTTGGAGAGATCCCCAGCCCATCCCACCAGAGCAAACCCCGAGAAGACCAACCCCACCAGCTGCAGAAACGCAGATGTACTCCAAGTGTTATGAAAACATATGATCTCAGCCATGGCTGGCAAATAAACATTACAAGGGGCTGTTTCAAATCTTTGTAGTAGCAAATCTCAGCACTTAACTAGTAATGCAATAAGTCCTATCAAGAGCATGCTGAAAGGTGGAATAAATTTCCCGGAGAACAATGCGGGTGATGTATGCATATGACCAATGCACAATAAAACTGTACAAGGGGAGGGAAAAAAATGCATACAGTCAATACAATAAAATCAGCACAAATATAGGCTGTGTAAGCAAATAAATCTACAATCCAAATATTTTACAGCACGCTCACATACAGAACATTCCCCCCCCTCAAAAAAAAAAGGAATCGTAGGGTAAGGGGAAAAAAAATTAGACTGTTTTGCATCTTAGTGTATTGTAAAGGCATCAGCGGCTGTCTGCACAAATTACCATTCATCTAGGCGTTGTTGTGGAAATTTTCAAGGGATTTGCAGTAATTATATGACAAAATGCTTGCAAATCTCACTCATTGCTGAATAGAAACACACGGGTCAAAGATTGAACACTCTCAGCTTGGTAATTTGTAAATGTCAATCAGACGGGGGCCACGGGAGGCACAGAGGCGTAAGCACTGAAAGGCAGAGCGATTCCGTAGCAACCAGAAAAAGCCTTTTCAGTGCAGATTAGAAAAGGCACGGGATACTTTTACTTCCCAGCTTTCCCCCCCTCCTCTCTTTTTTTTTTGAATTAAAAAAAATCCCAAACTGATCACCTTGCACCAAAGAGGAGGAGGAGGAAAAAGGAGGGGGGGAGGTGGGAGGAGGGAAGTAAAGAAAGGAAGGAAAAACAGTTTAAATAAAACTGGTGAGATTAAATTAACTGATACATACATTCGCAGAGGTAGATCGTTTGCTCTGTAATAAATATGGACTCCTATCTTCCCTTCTCCCAGACAGCAAGGAAAGCAAAATAAAATTAAAAGATATAACAATAAAAATTATAAATGCATTGCAGTGCCACAGACCAACAGCTTGTAATGAAGCTGCTGCACAGCTGGGGAGCACCTTATCTCTTGGGATTGTCAATTGGAGGGAGGCAAGGTGAGGGGGTCCCATGTTTCCCCCCACACACCCCCCAAATTGCCACACAGATCTTCTTTGAGAACTCAACTCTTCCCATTTTTCTACAAAGTGGGATTGGGAACTGTTGTAAAGGATACAAAAGAAATAATCCCAGCATCTCCCACTCCATGGGGAATACATTGAAATGACCTGGTTTGCCTCTAGAGAGGAGCATCCCTCCTCCACAAGGGCTATTTCAGACAATTACAGTCCAGGCTCCACGGGCACCAAGAATTGGTGCCACTTGCCCCTGGGGACCTGCAGCTTTTCTGCAGCTTGCCCTCTGCTTCAGTACTAACAAAAAAATGACATTGTTTTTGTTTAAATGGTGGTCTGGGGGCTCCAGAGGTTGGCTGCCTTTATTTTTGGGGTTTTTAAAAGAAGGAACCAGAACAGACCCCACAGAATGACAAGATCCTGCTTTTTTTCCCCAAGAGTCTACAGTTTTAAGATTGAAAACCCCACTGCAGGAGAGCTGCAAAGATCTTGAGAAGCCACTGAGCCATTACCATGACAGTGGCCCAAGTTTTCACCTTCCTCTTGTCACAGCAGTACAAAAACCATGGCCAGCCCAGGCTACTGCAACAAGGCTCCTCGTGTCCCTTCACCTGCTCCAAGTCGTGCCCAAATTCTCTTGGATTTGAAGTGAGTTTCAAGTGCAGAAGGAAACAAACTGCAGAGATTTTTTTGCTTGTACAAACAGTCCCAAGTTTCTCTGAGTTCCAGTGGAACTTCTTGTGTTCCAGCTTGTGCTCATTACCCCTTGTCCCGTCACTGGCCATCACTAAGTGTCACCTCATCCTTCTGACACTCACCCTTTAGATATTTATAAGTGTTACTGAGGTCCTCCCTCAGCTTTCTCTTCTCCAGGCCAAACAGCCCCAAATCCCACAGCCTTTCCTCATCAGAGAAATCATTCTAGAGCCAACTCCTGCCCTTTGCAGGGGGTTTCAGACAGCTCCCTGGCACTGGGAACACACTACCTGCTCTGCCATTAGCTCCACCTTCAACTGGATTTAATGAATCTGAGAAAAATTATGAAGTACCATAAAGCCACAAGTACCATAAAAAGTATAATAAAATTGAGAAAAGCTATTAAGTTATAAATACAACCAATACATGCAACATCACTCAGATGGCAGAAACTAGCTATAAAATAAAGTCATCCTAAACCATCATTCTACAAGTTACCAAGTCTCTTAATTCACAAGTCACACGTCCCTTTATGACATCCAATCCTATGGTTTGTACCGAGAGCTTTATAACATGTATCTTGTACCAGTTAAACATACTGGTGCCTTTATATACAGTGTAGGACAAAGGACTTTGATCAGTGCTCTGGTACTTCTTGCAGCCTCCCAGTATCTAGTTGTGCCAATCTCCACTTCATCGCTGCCAATGTCTTCTTTAACCAGCTCCCTAAACATCTGGCAGGTGCAGACAACACTTCTGAAGTTACTGCACCAAGAAAAGATGCTGCAGAAAGCGGGTTTGGGGAACAGGGAAAAAGAAGCTCCAGGCACTTCTTCAGACAAAACCCAGTTGGTTTTACAGAAACCTGTGACTCCATCCACATTGTGAGTTGCTGTGCTGCAGCATCAGCTCCAAATACAGCTGCTATTTAAGACCAAAAGGATCCTGAATGTACACTGAAAACAAACAGCTCTCTTAAGAGGTTGCATAGTAAGAGGTGTGTTTGTTTCTTAAAATACATAGAGAGAGCAACTGCAAACCCAAAGGTCTGGAGTACAAGTGCAGCTCATTTTACCCCTTAAATGTAAAGAAGAGACTTCACTTATCAAACTCCCTATTGCCATGAGATCATTTCTTCTCTTTACGGACTCTAAAGCTCCTATATGTTATGAATATTCATTGAAATAATTAAACCCCCTGTTCACAGCTTGTTGTGTTTACTGTTAGCCCAATAAAACCCAAACAGGTTAATGATCATCTTTAATATGGGAATTTAATATTATTTGACCTATATATTGGCTAAAAGTTTAGCTTCCCCTTTAAGCCTCATCAATTCTCTGAATATAAGTAACCACCATAAAAACATGCTATGGACTGTAAGTCAGAAGTACCTGACTCTGTATATTTGTCTTCTCTGCCTTTCTTTTTTAGCTGAGCTTCAGTTCTAGCTACTATATTAGAAGGAAAAACTGGGGAGTTTTGCCCCCTTCCGCAGAATTAGTCACACCACTGAGCTCTGTTGGTCAGTCATGAGGGGGTGGGTGGAACAGGAGCACAGGATGGATCCACTGTGGAAAAAACACTCATCATGACCTTACAATCACTAGAAAAAGATATTCACCAAAGGCTGAACACAGTGAGGATGCCTTTTAAAGAATCGTGTACTTCATGCCTCTGCTTCGCCCAGAAGCCACCGGAGCATCCTGGGCTCCCTCAGAAGATGCCACCCAAACCAGGGCTGGCACTTGCTAATTAGCCTGCTCCAGTAAAGCCTGAGAGCTCCCAATTAGCTGTTTGGAACTGGCTGTCAGAGAGACACAGGAAGGATAGAAAGGAGAAGCACAAATCAGGAGAGTTTATGAGGCTGGCTTACATTAATTTTATCCTTTATAGGCAATAAACCTTTGCTGGTTCATTACTGGCCACTGTTAAGTTTTAAAGGAGTTTTTGAACATGTAGTGGAGGCATTGCCCATCCCCATGGCACTGCTTGGCTTCCCTGCTTGTGTCACCCTGGAGGAGAGGTGGCTTTTGGGGACAGTGGGGGTTTGCTAACACAGCAGGAAGGCACCCAGATGGGGTGTCAGCCATGGGGGCAGAAGGGCCATCACCAAGCCCAAGTGGGGACTTTCCTCCCCTAACTGAGGTCGCTGATGGCAGTGGCACAGGATGAGGATCCCAATCAGAACTTGGTTTGCTCAGTTTCTCGCCTGTCACAGCTCAGCACCCCTGAAGTTTGTTCTCTACTTTTGGAAAGGATGGTTTGGCCTCATTAACTCTTTCCTTTCTGCTTGCAACAAGTCTTCAACTGACACCAGCAGCCTGGAGATATCGCTGTGATACCCCAACCAGCGACAGGGAATGTCCGGTCATATAAATACAAACACTGAGGCTTCCCATTCCTTCATCCCACCCCATGCTGAGTGTCTCTGACAAGAGGCAAAGCAACACCAGGCATAATCAGAAGCACATCCCCAAAGGGCCAGGTGGCTGACTGCTACAGCAGACTGCGGCCATCACGCAGCAAAGACAAACCTCTCTTTATTTGGTGCTTACCTCCTTCAGCTTAAACACCCAGTAACAGCAAGTACCATTAGGTCAGCAACAAATTACAGAGCGAAATATCTGGCTGCAAGCAAAAATGACACTAAGGGTGCAAAGCTGGAAAGTAAAACAAGTAGAAGTGGGAGAAACCTGCACACCCCTGCGCTGCCTTATCTGTGGCTTCACAGTGATTAAACAGCATCAGCCTGGCTGGAGACTTTCCCTGGGTCTTGAACATTAGAGAAATATTATTCTCAGAATTACCTGAAGTTTTATTTAATGCAATAAAAGCTCATTTTCGATGGGAATTAGTCCTGAAATAGATGACTATTAAGAAATGCTGGATGATGTATGGCTCAGCCCTCTGAACTAATGAACTCCCAAACACGGAGCGGTGAAGCGCTGGGGAGGGGGCTGTGGGGATGCCTCATGCCTTTCTGTCAGAGAGGTGCTTAACAGGACAAATAATTAAGTAAATCACTAATTTAGCATTGAAATTAGCAGAGGTCTCAAAATTTACAGCAGCTACACAGGTATTCCTCTAACAGAGCTTTAATATTTTCACAGATTAAGACTAAGCAAAGCTCTTCTCCTTTCCAAGCCCCTGCAAGGGGATGAGAAACTAAAACCAAAACAATAAACATCTCCCAGCCCAGAGAAAAAAAAGTATAGGACATGGGAAAACCAGAGTTATTACCCCTCTGTTGGGGCTTTACCAGGCTTTTTTCTATTACTAGAATTGTTAGCAACATTTAACAAGAGGTTATTCCCAAGGTCCTCTCCAGCCTGAACCAAAGTGGGCTGCTGAGAACTTTAAGAAATGATATCAACTGGGGTTTGGTTTATTTCCTCCCAATTCTTGACACGTTAAAGAAGTGAAAGAACTCAAGGCAAACAAAGGAGAGCAGCCAGAGCTGGGGTCTCAGGAGGACTCCTCATGTCCCTGGTAAAACACTTCTTGGCAAGAAGAGAAAAGGAGAAATCAGTAAAACAACATGGGTGGCAAAAGGACCAAACCCTACCTCTGTAGATACAGCAACAAACCTCTCCTTTGCCTCAGAAAGCTCCAAGCTGAGAGCAGAAAATCCAATGACTGAAAGAGAAAAAGCTGCATTTCAGGCATTTATAATCTTCCCCAAACCTCACCTGAAACTTGGCTGGGGGAACTGAGGCTCTGGAGGAAAAGCTCCATCAGCTTGAGAACCGGGAGCACCTGAGAGCTTTCTCCAAAGCTCTCGCTGATGAATTAAGGGACAAGTTCATTTAGAAATCAGTTGTTTCCTTGCAATTTTATGTAAGGCTGCAGCATTTCTCAGCACAACTCCCCAGCAGCAGCCAGGGCAGCTCTTTAACAGGTTCCCTAGATTATTTCTCTATATAAGAGGAATCATTAACTGTGTTTCCAGAGGAAACAGGTGAAAGGGAAGGAGAGGGAGTCAGCCCTCACCATGTGGAGCTGCACCTTTTTTGGACAGTTTGGCCCAGAGTTGGTATGTTTGGCTCTGGGATGGCCAGGAACATTCCTTCCTGCCCCAGCTCCCAACAGGGAGCCCACAGAGGAATTCAGATATCTAAACTAGAGGACATAAAGTGGAAAGAACCCAGCCTAGGAAGGCAGCTCCTGGTAAAATGCCACATCTTGTGATAGCCAGCAACCCCCCTGCGAGGCACACGGCTTCCTGGAGCACCTTGCAGCCTGACACACTGCTGGCAGATAAATAGCTCTGGGCTAATGTCCTAACACACAGCAGTGAGATGCACTGCAAGTGCTGGGAAAAAAAACATTGTTTACTGAGAGACCCATCATGATTTAGGGATGTGGGGGATGCTGTGACCAGCCAGCCAAAAACCAGTCCATGGGGTACACACCTCCCCTGCAGCAACAGGGAGAGACTGTCCCCCAGTAAAAGTGCCTGGAAGTGTTTTATTTGGCATTTTGCTGGGCAAGTGGAGCTCTGCACACAGTGTGGCTGTCCTGGAGCAGATGGAGATGCAGAGCCTGAACTCACACATGGATAATCCAGGATGCATTTGCTTCCTCAGCCCCTCGGCTGTGCAAAGATGTGTCGTGCAAAGTCTTGGCAGCAGAGATGCTGCAGTGGAGGTGTCAGGGCTTTCCTCTATCCCACCATGTTATCTCACCTCTGCTTCACATGTGCTTCCCTCGATTCACAGCTCCCCAGGTAACTCCCTGACTCTCCATCACTGCTCTCCAAAGTTGCTGCTCTCCTTTCACCGCTGCTGTTGGCTCCTCCCTCGGGTTCACCTAGGAGTTCAAAGCAAGACCCTGGTCCTCCAGCATGTCCCAAGAGCAGCTGTATGGGCAGTGACACGCTGTGGGCACCAGTGTCACAGCCAAACCTACTGCCAAGAGCCCAGAGCTCACAGAGACTGCTGCTCAAAATAAATTAATACGGAAAAGTGTGCTGCAAGG